>NC_041712.1:18391279-18691279 GCF_900700375.1 Denticeps clupeoides
AAGCATACAGAGGAACTGTGTTAAGAAAGAATTCATGTATGAATTCATGTTGAAAACATAAATTGTGTACCTACAATGTTTCATTATTAAAATGATACTGGTTTTCCCATTATGGTGTTTTGCCACAAATCTGTAAATCAAAGATGTTTGGGTTGCTGAAAATGAATTATAAATAATGGATAGTTTTAGGCAAGATCTCATTTTCCATTTTGTATACATTTGTTAATACATTTTCAGTCATATGCATATCATTCTTTTTTGGTTTAAAGCATTTTGTGCATTTCAGCAATTGCATCCCAAGGCCGAGACAGTCGCACCGTTATCTTTTTCTCTACAAAACCTCTCCCGTGTACAAAATGACTTACTCTCTTACTCTCCAGATCACTTAAAGAATATTCAATATTTCTTTAATATGGTTTTATTATTGGAATATATCTGCTTGCTGACTATTATACAATAAAATATTTGTGTAACTTCTTGCGGTCATTTTGCATGTTTGTCATATTGTGGAGGTCGTGGTTTATTCCCACGAATGTTTTGGTTGAAAACAGCGTTCGGCGGAGTGTTCAGCTGTGTGACATTGTTTTCATGTCCCCCTCAACACTCAGCGCTGTCTGTGCGCACCCCTTTGTTTATACGAGTTCTGGTTGTTCGGATGAGACTCCTTGTGTGTTTTGCTGTGGTCTTCAGGGTGATCATTAAATGCGTCGAACAGACGCCGGCAGGCTGATGCTGATCACGAGAGACTCGATGACAGCTACGCAGTCACACACAGACGCACCACTGGCTTCCCAACTAGGGACAAGGGAGAGAGGAGGGGTCTCTCACTTCACTCCCTCTCGTTACTCCTTCTGCTTCCTGTACGACTCAATGTCTTTTACTTTACGCGTGGTCAGCAACCGGTTGAGATTTGTTCTTGTGACAGAAAAACAGACGGAACAGATCTCACATCTGCAAATCAAAATGGGAACGAATTTCAGAGTCATATTCCACATGTGTTTTTGTCAAATATCCATGAGAATTCTAGCTCTGCCAGTCTGAGGTTGAATCTTCTGCAGGTGAGTCATTGGATTCCATGTAAAATGTTGCATGTACAGTGCTTGTGTAATTGTGTATTTTCACGGCATTCAGCTGAATTTTTGCCTGTAAGTTGTGTGGTTGTGGATTTGTGTTCGTATTGTCCAGATTGTTCTACAATCTTTCTTTAAGTGCTATATTTGTATGAACAAATGCTGTATTCCTATCACTACCCCAGTGTTACATTCCTTGGGTAGTAATGTAACATACACATAAGAGATGCAGTTTCACTCTGTCACAGATTATCTTTGTTGTAGTGTGAGACAGGTTCGAGATCCTGGTTGTTAGCTGCAATGTTGCACTGGCTCCTCAGGGGAGGTTTGGCTGAGAAGCTCAGCATGTTCCAGGCTGTCTTGGGTTTTGTTAATGAGGGACTAATTAGAAAAACAGTGTTAACATTTGTCTTAATACCCCATCATTGAATGCATCTATCCATCCATGTACAATAATCTGCCAAGCCCCATTATATCCACAAGCTTCAAGGCAAAATAATAGGGTCACAATGAAATATTCCTTAGATCCTCAGGCTATATGATGTTTTACAATATAAAGTAATACACGAGTAATAAAACATTAGAAAAACCGGGATCTCATATAGTCCTTAGTCTTTTCTGTCTCCTTTTCTCACAATTTTTGGCACAGGATGATGGTCATGGCTGCCGTAGTGGTGGTTACTATAGGTGCATTTGTCATCACTATAGTGACTGCAGCCCCAAGTGAGGGCTGTTTGCAGGGAACTCCCCCAGCTCTCTGTCCCCTTGCTCTTTTCCAGCACAGGTGACAGCACTGGAACTGGATGACCCAAAACATTCCACCTCTGAACTACTTTGGGTCAATGTTTCATTGGTTTGGTATGACTTAACAATGACTCTAGACCACAGACCATTGTCCCTTTAAAATGAATTATATCATTATGTTATGTGTGTCCATATACGTTCCAATAAAAGGATTTCATGAGACCAGCAGGATGAACAGCAGTTCTATCAAGCCTATATCTACAATTCTTCTGACATTGTTCCTAAAATAGGATCCTGATGGTTGAGGATTATATTTCATAGTATCTAAAAAGCTGGAGTTGAGCTGCCATTGCACCAAACTAGCACGTCAAATGAGATTTAGCAAACGAATCACTTTAATTTTTTGATCATAAATGACAACCACAAGTTAGGACTGAACTGCATTAAATTTAATGTGATTCTAACCATCCTGCTACCTAACTGTTGGTCTACATGATGCAGAGTACTCTATGGAACTTATCTGAACAGCATGTGAATGTGTTCTCTGCAGGGTTACTATGACAGGACAGGGGGCCATGGACAGGTCCCTGTCCTCCCATGGCCAATCAGTGAGAAATGAAACAGAGGAAGAACAAGAGAGAGCAGAGAGCGCAATCAGTCGGTCAGTTGACTTTGGGACTGTTTGCCAGTGTGGCTTTTTGAAAAAGGAATGTTTTTCAAATATGTCTGAATAATTGAATCAAGACACAGGAGTACATTGAGCAAAGCCAAATTACCTTTCAGAATCCAGTCTCTCTGTGATGACACATCTTCCGAACTCCAGAAAGTTGCTGCTCTGGACCCACCTGAAGGACTCTTCGGAAGGAGGGGAGCAATGTCCCGGTACACCAACAAACACCACAAACCCATTCTTCTACACTTTTTGTCAGGGATCAGGGCAGGAAGGAAACGCATGACTAACAAACAGGGGCTCTACAGGGGATTCAACGCCGATAATCAACATACAGAACCAGCGAAACAAGACAGCACAGTGTAAAACATTAATGAGTGAACATGACACGGCAGGATACATTTATAGTGAAGGTGAAGTGATTGTCACACGTGATACACAGCAGCACAGCACACAGTGCACACAGTGTAATTTGTCCTCTGCATTTAACCCATCACCCTGAGTGAGCAGTGGGCAGCCATGACAGGCACCTGGGGAGCAGTGTGTAGGGACGGTGCTTTGCTCAGTGGCACCTCAGTGGTAACTTGGCAGATCGGGATTCGAACCAGCAACCTTCTGATTACGGGGCCGCTTCCTTAACCACTAGGCCACCACTGCTCCACAGCAGCAGATAATCAGGAAATCGGGGCTATGCATTATATTTTATATTATATATATAAATATATGGCTTTATTTGATCCTTTGCCCTTCAAATTCTCTACACAGGATGGTGAACCTGGTGGTCTCTCTGAGGGAATGGGCTCACCGGAGTTGGATGGATGTGGAAGAGCGGCCAGATTCCTTCCTAGAGCGTTTTCGTGGACCTGAACTTCGGCCTCCACCCAGTCGCGCCAGCAACACCCGAAAGGATGCTAATGGCAACGAGACCAAAGCCACTACAAGGTACTGTATATAAAAACATAGCTTGTGTATAGACCTGTTTTCAGACAATATTACCAAATGACATTGTAATACCTTCTACAGGAAAAAGTGGGAGACATTTGTTGTATCACCATCTGATGACATATATTATCGTTGGCTTTTTGTAATTGCTGCTGCATCCCTTTATAACTGGATCCTGCTGGTGGCCAGGTATGTTCAAGTAAAATGAACTTCCATATTCAGTTTTTCTTAAGAACCGGTTGTGTAATAATATTTATTGATTTCTCCTTTCAACCCTTTTCTGTATTCATTATCAGAGCATGCTTTGATGAACTGCAAACTGAAAGTTACATTCTGTGGCTGGTTCTAGACTACCTGTGTGACATCATCTATATTCTGGATACTTTTATCCGCTTGCGGACAGGTAAAAACAAAGCCAGAACTGTAGTTCTTACAGTGTCTCTACGAAATTGTATTTGTAATTCTGCCATTTTTTTGTACAGGCTTCCTGGAGCAGGGACTTCTGGTTAAGGATCTGACAAAGCTCCGGGACAACTATTTCTCAACTTTCCAGTTCAAAATGGACGTGTTGTCCATCCTGCCGACCGACTTGGCTTACATTAGCACAGGCATTCACACGCCGCAGCTACGTTTCAACCGCCTTGCCCGGTTCCCACGCATGTTTGAGTTTTTCGACCGAACTGAGACACGCACCAACTACCCAAACATCTTTCGTATCTGCAATCTAGTTCTCTACATCCTTGTCATCATCCACTGGAATGGCTGCATATACTTTGCCATCTCCAAGTCTCTGGGACTTGGCTCGGACACATGGGTCTACCCGAACATGTCGGATCCCGACATGGGTTCGCTTACACGCAGTTATGTCTACTGTCTTCACTGGTCCACACTGACCCTCACCACTATTGGGGAGATGCCACCCCCTGTGCGAGATGAGGAGTATGTGTTTGTGGTGTTTGACTTTTTGGTGGGTGTTTTGATCTTTGCCACAATTGTGGGCAACGTTGGCTCCATGATTTCCAATATGAATGCCACTCGTGCAGAGTTCCAGGCTCGTATTGATGCTATCAAGCACTACATGCACTTCCGCAAGGTCAACCGGCAGCTGGAGACACGTGTCATTAAGTGGTTTGATTATCTTTGGACCAATCAAAAAGCTGTGGATGAACAGGAAGTTCTAAAGAACCTGCCAAATAAGCTCCGAGCTGAAATTGCCATCAATGTGCATCTTGAGACGCTGAAGAAGGTGCGTATCTTCCAGGACTGTGAGGCTGGACTTTTGGTGGAGTTGGTTCTGAAACTGCGGCCTCAAGTTTATAGCCCTGGAGACTACATTTGCCGCAAGGGTGACATTGGGAAGGAGATGTACATCATAAAAGAGGGTAAACTGGCTGTGGTGGCAGATGATGGAGTGACTCAGTATGCTCTCTTGACTGCTGGGAGCTGCTTTGGTGAAATTAGCGTTCTCAATATTCAAGGCAGCAAAATGGGAAACAGGCGAACTGCCAACATCCGCAGCATTGGCTACTCTGACCTGTTCTGTCTCTCAAAGGACAACCTGATGGAGGCTGTGACTGAGTATCCTGATGCTAAAAAGGTCCTGGAAGATCGAGGGAGAGAGATTCTGAGGAAAGAGGGGCTCCTGGATGAGAGCCTGGCTGGTGGTCTTGACACCGTGGAAATGGAGGAGAAGGTGGAGAGGTTAGAATCATCTCTGGACGTGCTGCAGACGCGCTTTGCCCGGCTTCTAACGGAATTCACTGCTACACAACGACGTCTTAAACAACGAATCACCACCCTGGAAAGGCAACTGTGCCACACTGGCCTCGGCTGGACGTCGGATAATGAGGCTGACACAGACACAGACACACATACAAATGCATGAGTCTTGCTCCAAAATGTTTTGGAGTTGTAAATAATATGGCTGAAGATATCGGTTTTGTTTTATTCCTCTGGACAATTCCTTGCACAAGACTAAGACCTCCGTCAGACTTTCAGGTTAGTAATTAGACACAAATGCCTGTTGACACATATTCAGTCACCAATTCTACAGGCCATCAAACAACATCCAGTCCAACAGGAACAACTCACATTTATATTACATTGCATATTGAACTGCATGCTTCATATTTTTTTAGTACAGTTGTGTGCTGTCATAAGATGTTGTAAAGGGACGTTGTGGTGTTAGGTACTTTGCTGGGAGTCAAGTGGTTGTTGAAGAGATAAAGTCATTTAGTGCTAGCTCAACATTCTTGGTGCCAACTCTGGGATCTCCTTCTGCCATGACTCTAGGTTCATACATTATATGTTCATATCTTCATACATTATACCATAGATCAACAAAACCATCCTGTCTAATAACAGTAAACAACCTTTTTGTTCTTGTAAAAATGTACATATCTGTGCAGCTGAAAATAAAGTTCATCTGATTGTCTAAACTTTGCCTCATTAGCATCAACAAATCCTTTTTTCAAAGGTTTGTCTCTTATTGACAGAAAGCAAAATCTGCTATTTTAGCACATTTGCACAGTGTGCACTGTCTCCTGGCCAAAGACAAATTCTTTCTATGTAAACACAAGCTTATGGTTTATTGCCCCCATATTTTTTCTGTTTTGTTGTTCTGTTTATGGTATGAAAGAGGGGGGAAGTCTCCACAGCTAATATCCGGTTGTTTTCTGAGCTGCCGAACAATATTGTTTTATATCTGTAGAAAGATCATTCTAGGAGATCATTCGTTTATTTAAGGATTTGGGAGGGACCTGCAGTTGTTGTAGCATATCTTTAGATTTAAAAAAATTATAAAATAAAAAAATATTTAGATATCAACAGATATCTACATTGCTGATTCCTTCTTAAACAATTTCAGAGTTACGGGTGAGAAGATGAAAAACCTTTATCTAGTTTCACTACTTACATTTGCACAGTACTGCAGTGTATGGCTGAGATGACAAAAAAGTTCAGCTTGACCTGACTTGTCTGGAGGGGTACTGGAGGCAAGGTCTGGATTAGAATTTCAGGACCAGGGTTGACATTTACATTTAGAGAATTAACAGATGTTCTTGACCAGAGTGACGTACATCAGTCCTTTGTTGTCCCTATCTGATACCTGTATAGCTAGGCCTGTTTAACAAAGACCATCAGATCAGTTCAGAAAATACATACTATCACAATACTTCCAAAAATACTTCCAAAAATTTTTTTTTTATTTTAAGGACAGAAAATACATTTTCTGAACGGTCAAAACCAAACTCTTCTAGCACACTGGCTTTGAAGTGAGGATTTTGTGAACTTTGTTTCTCTGAAAATAATAACTTTATTAGTCTAAATAACACCGCTGATGTTCCTGCTTCTGTTTTCCACAATTTGAAGACCTTTATAAAGCTTATTTTGCTTCTTTGATATCAGTGTAAGATGGGACATTCTGCAGGACCACGATACTTCTGCAGCTTTTGTCATGTGGAGAGGCCAACACCTCTTTGTTCTCCATGTCTTTTTCATACGGCATTACAGCATTTAGCAGCCTTTAGAAGCCTTCCCCCGACCAAAATGTGCGAAGCGTCAGCCTATTGCTTCGGAATAGCCTGCTCTCTTTGTCTGCTCCAGACGGGAGACAACGGGGGCGTGACGACAGAAACAACTCATTCTGATTGGTCTGTGACCACTTCCCGGGTGTCAAATGTATAAAAGTAATTTCTCTTGTGGTCTGGGGGCCATCTTCTTTTTCCATCGGGAACTGGACCTGCCAGCTCCTGAGTCTTTTCCTTCTTTCTCTGTCTTCCCAGCCTTTTCTCTCTCTTTGTCTATCTTTTCTCCTTTCTCTTAATTTTGGTTTTCTCTTAACATTGGTACCTTTTTACGTACAATAGTTACATGTAACTACAATAATAATCTACTGGTGTTAATAAATTAGAAACTGTTCATTCTTTTAACCTCTATTGTGCCATGCCTCTTTCTTTCAGGTTGGAGTGGTTTTAATACAGTGCTTTTGTGTGTAGAGAGAGTTTTTCTCCACAGTTTTACATCAGTAATCTGTGACAATTGTGAATGTTCATAAAATTGATTCTCTGGTGTCTCTGATGAGTTCATTTGGAACAAGACGGTTTATTATTGGGATGCTAATATTAGGATTTTTAAGTATTGGATTCAATATATGACTTTTGATACTTATCTCACTTGACAGATTCTGATATGCCCATATCATTTGAATTTTTTTTTCTTCTGTTGCACTCTATTACAAAAATTATGTTGTTAAAACCTCTCTCAGAATTGTGAATTAGTTTAGGTCCTTTTTTGGCTCACAGTCTTTCTCCCTTTCTGCCCCACTTGCTGTAAATCCTGCTTCTCCTCCCTCTTAAATCGACAGTATTTGTTTCATTATTGGCAAGATATATTTGGCACTTTATCAGAAATGGTGGGAGGTCAAATGGAATGTGCCTTTTGTGCATTGTTTGGGGCCTTTTCCTCACTATCTTCTCTTTCCACATCCGAGCAAGATGCTCCTGCTTTTGCCTCTTAATACTTGCTAGGAGGCTTCTGGTTGTTTGCATGTTCACAACATTTCGTCAAGATGAGAAGTGCCAAGAGCAGGTTCATTCATTGTCTTGAAGCAAGAGTTAGTGTTTAGAACTGATCTCAGGCAGTAATAAGTAGCCAGTGCAGGTTTCTTAGCAGGGATGCAGTGTGTGTGTGTGTAGAGAATTTCGAAGAACCCAGGTCTATTTGATGAACTTCATGTTCATTCCAACCCAATTCTCTAGCCAAGAAGCCATCATTTTTTAGTTTAATTAACCTAAAATATGTCATTATCATTAAAAAAGAAAGTAGCATGTGTACCGATAAAAATGTATAACCTGTCTTTGTCCTAAAAGCAGGGCTCTCACGTTTGCTTGAAATTAGATTTTTAAAATTGTTTAATTCTAAACAGATTGCATGGACTTTTTGTTGTTTTAGCTGTAAAAGTGTCATAAACCTGCTGTAGGTGTCACTTTTTCATGACTACTTCTTCTACAAGTAACGGTGTAATAACAGAAAAAAACAAACAAAATTGAAATTGGAAAGGTTTTTACTAAATAAGGTACTCAGAATGCACATAAATATGGTACATTATTCACATGCAGGCTATATTATTCCCATGCATCCTGTAGTATTCCCATGCAAAATAGATTATTCACATGCAGGTTTGATTATTCCCATACAGGCTTGATTATTCACATGCAGTCTTGATTATTCCTGTACAGGATAGATTATTCCTATGCAGGCTATATTATTCTCATACAGGCTAGATTATTCCCACGAGCTCGCTGATTTCAATAAACCCAGCATTGCGTAGCGCGCAGTTACCGGCAGTTACTTGCTTCGTTAGATTTTTCGGGTCTGCGGTATTTTTCAGATCTGGATTTAAGGACTACTAGTCATTTTTAATGATATTTAATTTTGGAAAATCATCTCGCTGAGCAGCATGTAAAGTGAAATGAACAATTCGAATAAGGAGCTGCGATAATTATGAGCTCCGTCTCACTCACTCACTCGAAAATGCTGCTTCTCTGTTACCAGAAACCGTCAGAATTTTATTGCGCAAACTGTTCGATGGTTACGGTAATTTAAGATTTTGCTCAATCATTTGTAAGTGTGAGAAATGTGTGGCGTGTGAACTTGTTGAAATTTGAGAGCCCTGCTAAATGTACCACGTTCCAATCACTACAGTAACCTATAGTAACAACAGCAGAAGTTAACATTTATTTTGAGTATGTTGAGTTTAATAGAGAATGTTGAACTATTCAGTCTTGAGACGAACATTTCATGCAAACAATTACACTCACCAGCAACCAAAATCTTAATATGAATATCTCTGATTAATTGACCGCAAAACGTGACGTATACAAACGGTGAAGTGACGCTTTACTGCGTCATTTTTTTCAGATTCGCGCCAAGATGGCCGGCGTAAGGCCTTTAACGATAACCGGGGTTTGTTTAGCCGCATTGCCTTATTTACAGGGGATCCAACACTTATAGAACTCGGGGGGCTTTGGTGAAAATGCGCCGAAAGACAAGTGCATCTTACTCCAACGTGTTTTAAAGGAGCTCAACATGTCCACAGACGTTCTCAGGTACGGAGCGTTCCCGCTGCACCTCCCGCGCTCGCAAGGCGGGCTAGCTAGCCAGCGCCCCAGCTAACGCCGCGTGTTTTAGTCCGGCACGGCGCTCCGAGGCGTAACGCCGTGCGGTCAAGGTTTGTTTGCGGATCACTCTGTGGTGGCGAGATTTATGAGCCCGGTCTTTTATTGATTTTTTATTTTATTTTTTGTCAGGCTGTGGCATAAACACGGGGCCGATTGTTAGCATGGTAGCTAACAAAGAACGATAAGATAACCCTTCATTAGTCCCACTTAGTGGGACGTTTGTTCACACGTGTTGAAATTCGGTCCTGGAAGGCGTTTCGGGTGGAACGTGTGCGACCTTAGCTCGTAGCGAGCCCGCCGGCGATATTAGAGCGCTCCCTAAAGCACACCGGGTCAACAGATTTCAGAGCAGGGGTCAGCCTCTCCTTCTGTCCCCTTAGTGTCACATCACAACACGTGATGTCGGGGAAAAGGTTCCCTTCATTGCCTCGCACAGAAATGGGCGGATAATGTGGTCAACACAGTAAAGACAGATTTTATAGACATTTTACTTGGCATCAGGTCTTCACTGAGACTAGTTTCTGTGGGAACTAAGTTAACTTCACTTTGAACTGTCTTGGTCCCCACCCCCTCCTCTCTTGCTCTCTGTGTTTGCAGCTCCACTAGCAGCGGCAGTAAGTTGGATGTTTTGGTCACTAAGCTCCACAAGTTCCTGGCTCAGTCGACGGGGGAGGGCAGCGAGGCCAGTCAGATGCCCGGACACTGGAACGGTCAGTTTTCTTTTCCTCTATAAGGACAACCACCCACCCTTAAAGAAACGTGCATTGGGAAGTTGCTGATGAACCCACTGTTGCAGTTAGTGGATAGTCGAATTTGGGGCATTAATGTTGGGAGTAAGACCTTCCGTTGGGACTGTGCCTGTAACTACTGGTTAGGCTTCGGCTAAGTACTATAAATGTAAATGAAACAACACCATATTAAAACACTCTTCATTTCCACAGGTTCAGCCTTTGCAAATCAAATGATGTTGCAGTCTACACACCATGGGATGGATGAGGTAACACTGTTACACATCTTTCTAGAGGTGTCCGCATGCAATTTCATTATCAAGTGGGCAATAGGTATAATGCTTTATATATTTATTCTTTTGCTTATTGCTATCAAAATACTTTCAAAAATAGTAATTAAAGTCAGCATCGTGTGATTTCCTTTTCGGGATATCAAAGTTAAATGATTGTCATAGTGAAGCACAGCACACGCTGCACACAACAAAATGTGTCCTCTGCTTTTAACCCGTCACCCTTGGTGAGCAGTGTGCAGCCATGATAGCCGCTCGGGGAGCAGTGTGTGTGGAGAGTGGCATGTCAGGATTTGAACCGGCAACCTTCTGATTATGGGGCCGCTTCCTTACAGGCTAGGCCATTACTGCCCCGCCGCTGCCTGGATATAAAACGTATACACACACGCAGACAACCATGTACATCACCAGTCTTGCTTTGTAGCTACAGTGCATTTGCAGAGGACATGCTCACCATAATTTGTTATTTTTGTTTTCCAGCCATCTATTAATTCTGAGAACAGAAAGCCTTCCCCATTCCGTTCTAAAAGGTAAGGTGTTTGTACTCACACACCATCAGTCAAAAGTTTGGATGGACTTATTCTGTGGAGGTTATGGAGACTAATGGCAGAAATATGCATGCTGTGAGCTACGTATGCGTATCCGTACACGGCTGCGTTGTTAATGTTTGTGCTCACGTGAAATTGAAGTTATTGATTGTCCTTGTGATACACACCAGCACACATGCACACAACAAAATATGTCCTCTGCTTTTAACAATCACCCTTGGTGAGCAGTGGGCAGCCATGATATCCCATCCCATCCTCAGGGAGCAGTGTGTGGGGACGGTGCTTTGCTTAGTGGCACGTTGGTGGATTGGGATTCGAACAGGCAACCTTCTGATAATCTATGATCTATAGTAATCTGTACTCCTTAAGTACAGGGGTCAGCGTCAAGGCCGCAAACCAAATATTTGCTCAACAGGTCCTCAAACATGGACCATGTGCAAATCTCACAACACTGCCCCTATAATGTTATGCAGGTATTGCATTTCCGTATACGTTACCATAATTTGACTCACAAAATGCAGGATTCAGACGTACATGCGCATGTAGTTAAGAGCAAGAATATTTATGCCAAGATTGAGGCCAAGAATATCACATTGTAGCAGAAGTGAAGTATTTTAACAGACAGCCCTTATCCAGAGAAACTTACAATCAGTAGTTACAGGGACAGTCGCCCAGGAACAACCTAGGGTTATGTGACTTTGCTCAGGGACACAATGGTAAATGGGGTGTTAGGCCATTTATTATATAATCTCACATAGGTTATTTCGTAGTGCTGTGTGGTCCTTCAGTTTTGTGCTGTAACAAAAAATGCAAGACTCATAAATGAGGGGGTGCAACTTTTGTAGTGTGTTGGTGTTTATATGTATCTATGTGGTCTCAATGAGTGGTAACTAATGTCTTAAATATGGAGTGTTGATGAAATGTTTTGGCTTTATGATCGCAGGAAGTCTTCAGTTGTCACCAGACATTCTGGACTGGATGAATCTGACTGCTCCTTGGACAGTGGAAGTGAAGATGCCGTTTCTAACAACAGTGATGTCAATGTTCATTCGCTACCAAAGGGTATACTTGGATTGTCCTGAAGTTGTTAAATACCAGTTCAGTTATTATTTGGACCAAATCCATCATTGCTAATATTCCTACATATTGGAATTCTGATGTTGTGGTGTTGTGTAGGCACAGTGGTGGTAAGGCCACAGCCAGTTTCAAATGAAGTTCGGGATGAGTTCCGTGGTCCAGAATTTCGCAACAGAAGGACCAACAAGCAGAACAGAGGAGACTATAGACAGAACAGTAAGTTTGCACCTATTTTTTTTCAAGCACTTATTTTTTCACCAACACGCAATAAAAACACTGGAAGAAAAATTTGTGCTTTTTTGTTTTGTTTTGTTTTTTTCAGGTTTTGACTTGCAGATAGTGAGTTGCACAGCATGTGGGCAGCAGGTAAATCACTTCCAGAAAGACTCCTTTTTCCAGCATCCTGTGCTGAAAGTGCTCATATGCAAGGTGAGGTTCTTGGAGTCCTAAATTGTACTTTATGTCTTTGAGCAGTTTACCATTGCCTGCTGTTCTTCCCATCAGGCTTGCTTTAGGTACTACATGAGTGATGATATCAGTAAAGATACAGAAGGCATGGATGAGCAGTGCAGGTATGGACACATACTTATGTGGCGTGGAAATTAAACTGCTGTAACTATCAATATGACACAATCATATTGTATTTGTTATTAAAATTCAATTAATTAGTAGTCTATTTTAAAAATGAATGCAGGTAAACACAATAGAAATATGTTTTTGTGTGGTAGCAGATGGAGAGAATTTTCAGTTAGCCTGTAATGCAGTGCATTAAGCCCAAGCTAGTCTCTCTTTATGGTCCTTCTGGTGCATGTCTGTTTATTTTTAATAAATGGATTCATTAAAGGTCCCCCTTTTTTGTTTTTATTTAGGTCTTAGTGGTTCCCTAAAACTGTGAAAGTGTCTGAATTTGTGGAACAGACTTCAGATAAAGTTAAATGATTGTCATTGTGAAATGTGGCTGTTGATTATTCGAACCGGCAACCTTACAATTACTGCTTCCTTAACCGCGAGACCACCACTGCCTATACAGCAGCCTATAGACGTTGAGGGGGCATTTGTGGAAATTACATCAACACCATTCACAAGCTGGCAGGAAGCTGTGTTGGTGTTTTTCCTGAAAAAATATAATTGCCATTCAGAGTCTCTTGTGATTGAACTTAAAACTTTTTTTACATTCAATCACCGAGCAACTGCTTTGCAATATCGGAAGCCATGACAGTCAGTGGAGATAATGTTTTATGGGAGGGGTGGGGACTGCACTGCAGGAGCATAGACAGGGCAGGGGAACTCGTGTTAATGTTAAATGATTTCACAATGTGAAATTTTCATGATTTTTATATTTTTTTGCTGTTTAAATCAGCATGCACCTAAAGCGCAATGTCATCTCATTTGTCCAGGTGGTGTGCAGAAGGGGGGAGTCTAATTGGCTGTGATTACTGCAGCAACGCCTTCTGTAAGAAGTGTGTGCTGCGTAATTTTGGCAGGAAAGAGCTGTCGGCCATTACAGACGAGGACAGGAAATGGTATTGCTATGTGTGTAGCCCTGAGCCTCTGCTTGGCCTGGTGTTGGCCTGTGATACTGCCATTCAGAACCTCCAGCAGATCTGTGGACCAAAAAGGCCTCGATCGGATACTGATAGGACCAAGGTGACTGGCCCGAAGGGCAAACGCACCCAGGGTCAAGTCTGTCGACCAATCTCTGCTGCCTTGACCCAAAGGACGGAGCGACTAGTTGAGATGACTGTGGCACTCAACAGGTCATTTGTTGCATTTGTTCAGACTACTGGGGAGGATGAGGATGAGGAGGAGGAGGAGGACAAGATGAACCAGCTCCAGGCATATACAGAGGTCCTGGTGGACTTAAGAAAGGCCCATGATGCTTTGCAGCAGGCAGTCCAAGCAGAACTACAGAGGCGTGGGCGTGGCCCACGCCCCACACACCGTGCTAGGAGGCCACCTCGGACAAAGGTCAGGACAGGGCAAGCTGGAGTTAAAGCGAGTGACGTAACTAAACAGCTTGTCGTGAAACTGACTCCCGTGCCTGTGGACTCTGGCACTAATGTCCCCAAAACACCCAAAGAAACAGAAGGGAGTTGTCACAGAGTGACTACAGAGGTGACGGAAGACGCAAAGAGGGAAGTGGGAGTTGGAGAAGGGCCAGAAGAGGCTCTCTCAGTGGAGGAAGACAGCCGACGCTCACCGCGGGTGAAGACCACGCCTCTCCGCAGAACCAATGACCACCATCCCCAGGTGACCGAGAGCCACTCGGAGCATGCGGAGCGTGCCGACGGCCACAGTCTCGCTCCAGAGCATGTGGCGATCGGGGAGGACTCGGACTCCGACGAGGTTCCTGCCATCCTGTTACAAACTGCCAACATGGCGATGAGCTCGGGGGAGGGGGAGAGCGAGGGAGGGGACGGGGAGAGTGTCACAAAGAGTCGACTGTTTGGACTGGTGAAAAGCGCGCCCCCCAGCCAGGAAAGGGCTGGCCGCAAACGGAAACTACAGGAGCGACCTTCCTCGCCATCCTCCTCCTCTTCGTCGTCCTCCGTTACTCGAGCTCCAGGAACACAGTCCAGGCGTAAGGTTGTCCCACAAGTAGCCACGCCCCCAGGACACAGCTCGTCCAGCGAGATGGGGGCTTGTGGCTCAGAGAGTGCAGGCTGCAGTGACGATGGAGATCAGAAGATCAAACCCATTACAGAAGGCGTGTCGCTGCTGGGTGCCGGAACATTCCAGCAGTCATCTGGTGAGCTGCCGCTTAGTCTCAATGATGCCCCCACATCCTTCAGTGGCACCTTAACAGCATTAACATATCTTTTTTTTTTTTTTTTTTTTTTTTTTTTTTAATATAAATATTAAAGTAATTAGACTAATATTCTCTCTCTGTCTTATCTGTCTGTCTTGAAGGGGATGAGGCGGAAGCTGTGCCAGGTCCATCACACGTTCTGGACGATGATGACGTAGAGAATAGGTACGCTTATGGCTGTAAGAACGCAGTCGTTAAATTAAGCCGCAGTCAGAACACCGCAGCCTGGAGTGCCACGCGGACCGTCCAGCTTCAAGCACCCATTTCCACCACTTCAATCAGGACTCGGTCCAGTCGTGCATATGTCCCTCAACTGCGCCCAATGCCCACACGCATGCCGCGTCGCTGCAAATGACGCCCTGTACTGAGCATATGCGCCCCTTCCGCACACAGATACAGAGCTACTGTAAAGTACATCAGATGGGGACACTGACTGCACGCACAAATTTGTGTAGTCATGAAATTCTAAATGCATACAGCTGACAAATTTCACCAACATGTTGCCTTTCGTAAACAATATGCACCATGCATGCTTATGTACAGCAGCACAAAATGATTTTTTTTTAATGTAGGGTACCTGTGCAATTACCATTCAACAAACACTCATCGTGAAACTTAACTCCAGTGTTTAATCAGATTGCACCTTTTAAATGGTATACCTTTCTCCAAATTACTCTAATCATACATGTACACAGTCCTTACTTTTTCGTTTGTCCTGTTTCATACTTTAAAGAGAGGTAGAATGTGGATGGACGCATGAAGTCCTTGGGTTTTTGGAGAAGGCTGAATGAGAAATGCTTTTCATGATGATTATTTGGGTTGTATCTGAACCCAGACAGTGTGTGGGTGTTTTTGATCATTTCCTGTCTCCTGTTTTCTCATGGACTTGTGTTTGTGTGTGAGTTTATGCTTGTGTGTGCAAGTGTGTTGAAAACAGACACTTTTGTGCAAGAGCAATAGTCCTGGAACCAACTGCAATCTCCCTCTCCTGTTGTAGATGTGCAATACTGTAGCCCCATAATTAAAAAGCTGTGAGGAGAAAGGGGTAAGTTTTGTAGAGTCAATGGATTTACTGTCCTTAACTGTATTTAACTTTGAGTTTAGCTCCAGTATGTAATATGATTCAGTATTAGCTCTTTCTTGAAGGAGTTTTAGGAGGTGTGTTTTTTTTTTTTTTTTTTTTTTAAAGTGAGCGCTATTCAGAGAAGTCCAGCATAAAGGTTGAGTTTGTGCGTGAGTGTGTTTTGTGTCAAGTGCTTTTCAGTAGGTGAAAACATTGTGCTTTGAAAGAACCTATCATACTTACAGGTCAAAGTGGCCTCATGGCAATTTGACTGAAAATACTATTTTCACTTTAATCACACTGATTTCTTTGCCTACAATGTGTTTAAGTTCACAGGTTAAAATGTAGTGAAAGCGTACCTTTTATTGGCATGCAGCACCTTTTTTCCCCCTCTTGCAACAACTGAGTATTGCCTAAACATTAGTGTAAAAACCTATCTATTGCAGTATTGGTAGGGTCTGTTGCAAAGACCTTCAGGTTCTACAGGCCTGAGCAGATCTGCAGTCACTGTAGACGTTCCCAAGGCTTTATCTGTGACAAGATTCCTGTAAAATTCATGTTTTTTTTTTTCTCCTTTTATTCATGTATTCAAATTAATCATAGTGTGCAAAAAAGTTAATATATGGTGATTTCATATGAGCCTTTGTTATTTTTAAACAATGTTCTTGCCAAATCTGGGTTTACCTTGATACCAGTTTTCACCAAAGAGCCAGGCTGTTGTCTGTATGTTGTTTAGAAAGTTTCCATAGAACGTTTGGCCCTCCCGTGCTATTCTGCAGTCACAACACAAACCTATGATCATATAATAATTAGCTTGGCCATTCTAAGCATGCTAGACAAGGTCCATCAAAAACATGAACAAAAAGAAAACTAAATGTTAATGTTTCCTAAATTGTGTGAATTTCCACCCTGTTCTGGAGTGGACGGGATTTCATGTATTTTAACCTGGAAATAGACTTCTTATCTACTGGAGATATCTCACATGTTCTCAAGCATAATGATCATGAAACTGAGCCTTAAGTTTTTTCTATTTTGAACTGTTAAGATCCACTGTACTAACAAAGAAAATCAAATTTTGTAAAACCAAAATTAAGAACTGTTCTCAAAATTAAAGGCGTTATGCAATAACTGATGTGTTGGCTGCTCAATTTCAGAAGCCCTGTTTCTCAGTACATCTCTGAAATTTGTACTCTATACTCCTAACAGTCTTGAGACTGCAAATCTCATCAGCCGTTCTTCATCATTGACCTGCATTTCACAAGGGTCACATTGAAGACCCTGCTGATTCTGGATCAGTCATAGAACTCATTCATTATGAATGTAGATCCAGACAGTTCTTGACAACTGGGGTGATGGGGCTACCCCCACCCAGCATTTTTTTCCAATTTCAATTCTACTTTTACTTCTTAGTTGAGTGGGAAAATGCTAGAACACTGCTGTTGAGGTCACCCAACACCAAATCCTTATTGAGGATGTGCTCTCTTATTAAGGATGTGCTTGTCCAAGCGTGATGATTGAAGTGAACCATTCTCTCTTCCGTTTTTGTTTTCGCAGTGTATACTGAGGGGTGCCATCTGCGTTTTACGACGGTCCCGACCCCCTCTCCCCCAACTCTTATTGCTGCACTTCCCACAAAGAGCTCACCCCATCCTTCCCTCTTTCATTCTGTTTATTTGATCTTCCGAAATAGTTACCCAGTCTTTTTCCGTTCTGTCATCCCGTTTTTTTTTGTTTTTTTTTTGGTCTGTTTTCTCTTACCCCGCCATCTACCACCTGTCCTGAATTGTTCCGCTTTGTTTCTGTGCTTCAGCCACATCCTTACAGCACACAGGAAGCATCCAGACATCTACCTGCTTATACTTTATTATTTAATGAAATTGTTTAACTTAATCCAAGTTGTAGTCTTGTTCCAGTGCTGCATGAATCTGAGGACTGAATTTGAAATGTGTGTGTGTGTGTGTGTGTGTGTGTGTGTGTGAGAGAGCGTGAGTACGTGTGTATGTGTTCAAAGGAAGAACTGGTTGTAATAAATTAATTTCTCCACACTGTCTGACCGTGTTCTTTTTTTTTTTGTAAATCCCTTTCGTGCTTGGGGCTGTTCCCAGAATTTGCGTGTGTTTTAAGACACATTTCTGGGATAAAAAAAAAAAATGGCCTTGAGTTGGTGGTGGTGCTCATTCATACTACAATTCACTGCCTCTCTGACCGAATTCACACATTTGTAGTGCTGAACTTTTCTGCTTTATTAGCTTTCTTAAAATAAATTTTCATAAGTGTCAGTAGACAGTTCCTGAGAACACCATTTCCCTCTCTCTCCTCTCTCCCGACTCCACAAAGAATCGCCAAAAAAATCCTGCTGGCTCAAGTTCAGGCCGGCCTCTCGTCAACCTCTGAGGAGGATGTCACTACTGATGAAGAGGATAAAAGAAAGGAGGAAGAATGTCAGCATGTGGAGAGTAAAGTGGAAGGAGGTGAGTGAGGCCTCAGCTGACCCTGTATAAGATACAAAAATGGTAATTGTTTAAATGATATATTATTTAATGTAATAAATGAACAGCCTTGTATCCAACATATTTTTAAGGGAAGTACAGATTTATTTAAAGAATAGTACTAGAATATGATACAGTATCAATACCTGTCCCTCAAATAATTTTATGAGGGACTTATGGGTGAATTTGAAAACTCTAAAGAATGTTTATGTATGTAACAATATAATCAGTCTTGTTTGCCGTGACAATTCAGAGCCATTCCCAGGATCAAGTTCAGATTTAAGCTCAGACTCAGATGCTGATGGGAAGCCCAATAAGACACGTCACCGTCATGCCCTTTTGCGTCATGGTTTGACCCTAAATGAGGACACTCCTCGAGGTGACACTCAGAATGAAACGGGTCAGGTGGGGCCTAAGGTCAGGAGGCCAGCACAGGACACAGGTTAGTGAATATCCTGATCTGTATTCTCCAAAGCTGCATTAATTTTGGCCATACTTTGTATTTGATTATGAGCATGCTCAGCTGTTTCCTTGGTTTGATTTGTTGTCATAGACACGAGTGAAGAAGAGCTGTCTGGCAGTGAGGCAGCTGTGAGTGTGGAGCTCAGTTTGTCTGAGGATGAAGCGAAGAGGTATCACAGCAGCACATGATTTTAAGTGCTAGGTGTGGAGGGGGCCAACTTACCTGATGTCATGAATGTCTGTGTTGTCACATTGTTTTTGCGGCCAAATTATGTGCCATTTTGGGGCAGTGGTGCCCTAGTGGGTAATCAAATGGACCTGTAATCAGAAGGTTGCCGGTTCAAACCACCACACACTGGGTGCCTTTCATGGCTGCCCACTAAATGCAGAGGAGACATTTCGTTGTGTGCACCAGTTTAGCAATTACATAATTTTCTCTTCACTTTCTCTTCATTTTCAGTACAATCCAATAGGACTTGTGTGCATGCAAAAATATTATAGATGATTGGGGGTTTAAAATTAATTTGCCTTTACTATATATTTACTCATGTATGACTGTGTCAACATTGGTATGAGTGGACCTCATTGCAGATACTTGTGACTGGCAATATACCAGATGTAACTAACTACTAACATAAATACAAACAATATCAACAGTCCTGAGATTGGGTCCGAGCTCTCAAATAAAGATATATATAATTACAAATATAAACTTAAAAGAGACATAAGTGGCCAATCCGACAAGGCTTTGAACTGGTCTCCATCTTCTTTGAAAGATGTGAGTCTTCAACTGTAGTTGTGCTGTCAACCGTTCCATTAAATATAACTCTGATTTTTCGTATCCACTGTGAGATCGTGGGTGGTTCAGGTTTCAACCAATAAGTTGTTATAATTTTTCTTGCAGCCATTAGTAGAAGATGTAGCAAAGTTTCTGATCCTGGGACAGATAATCCGGGAATTTGTCCAGTAGACACGTTAAAGGGTCCCCGGAAAGATTCACTTCAAGGAGCCCTTCCACGTGCCCCTTAACTTCAGTCCAAAAATGTTGAATAGTGGGACAGTCCCAGAATATGTGCATTTGATCACCCACAAGTCCACAGTTCCTCTAGCACTTATTGCTACCCCAACTCCCAGAGCGGAGAGACTTAAGTGGTGTCCAGTCAAATTCTTTCCACATTTGACTCCCACCCCCTTATTTCAACTAAATTCTTATGAAAGAATTTAGAATAAAAACATGATATTATTCTGTGACTGCACTTTCAACAAAATAGCCACAGAGTGCATGTGTAATTGAAATAATTAATCAATTTATTTAACTCTTTCTGTGTGTATAATAAAAACACCAGTGACTTATGGACCTTTACGTTTTCTTTTTAAGTTCTGTTTCTGAGAAAGAAGTTCCCGATTTCAGCGAGACTGCATCTGCTGCTGCGGTAGGACAGGTTTCATTATCTTATTATCTATTATCGCTGAAACCAAATACTAGCTATATCAAACAATATGAGAATCACTTTGTTTTAATGCTATTGATAGTAATAAGTCAGAATAATTATAGCTTTGCAGCCAAAGGAAAAGAATGGCATGTTTAAACTCGTACTTCTGCACTGTAGATTAATGAGATGTTTGGTTTGGTATTTGAGGGAACACTGGTGGAACTGGAACGTGTAGTTGATGAATTCTGAAGTTCTTCTGAACGCGTCACATGTTGTGAATTCAGCTGAATTCTGTGTTTCTGTACTATCGGAAGAAGGACTTGTCTGGTTGTAGTTGTGCTATCTCTGGATATATATAAGCGAGCATAGTTTTCTTGTTCTTGTGCACAGGTTGAGCTGGACGATGGTGAAGATGTGTTGGGAGACATCACAAACACTCTTAAGGTCCGCAAAAAGATACGGGCCATCATGGATGATGAGCAGCTGGGGCTTGAGACACGGCAAGCTCTCAGAGAGGAGGAGGAGAGGAGGAGACGCCTCGCAGAGAGAGTCAGGCAGAGAGAAGAGGAGGAGAGAAGAGCCAGAGAGATAGAGGAGGATGACGAAGATGATGTATGTGCCTTGCTTCTTCTGACCGCTCGTATTTTGACATTTCCATTAACGAGTTCGATATTGGCAGGTTGTGATAGTTTTAGAGAGACCTGGTCCTGTACCCCTAGTGCTGGAATATCAAGAGGGCACACGTGAACCCTTGGTAAAGGTGCACCATCACCTGGTGAGGGAGCTGAAGCCACACCAGCGGGAAGGTTTGTGTATGCAGTCAGATTTTTTCAGATATGTCTGCAGATTTTCATCAACTATTTGGTTTAATTGCCCCTAACATACTCCACAATATTTTATTTAAGTTAGATTTCTTTTGTCATGAAAAAAAAAAAAATCATGTGTTTGTGTGTCTGCCTGTGTGTGTGTATTTGTCTGTCTCTGTTAGGTGTAAAGTTTATCTGGGACAGCTGCTGTGAGTCGGTCCAGAAAGCCACAACATCTCCTGGATCTGGCTGTATTCTGGCCCATTGCATGGGACTGGGAAAAACGCTACAGGTGTTGATAGATTGATGTGTATGATGTATATGAGGTTTAAAGATGAAAAAGATTTTTATAAAGAGGCTAGAACTGTGTGATATCATATTGTAAGAACAGAAGGGAATGGTGGAGTTCAAACCTTCGTACTCATCTGGTTACACACATGCTGCCATATAGTACATACCATATTGGGACACACTTCTTAATCATTCAATTAATTGTCATTGGTCAATAAAATCAAGCGCCATTGATGAAGTCTACATTTTCAAGCATTTCTGAAGAGATCAGTGAATTCAAGTGTGGTGTGATAGGAGCCCACCTTTGCATTAGCCACTTTTGAGCAGTGTGTGTGTTTGTGTGTCTGTAGGTGGTTGCTTTCTTGCACACTATGTTAAAGTGCAGTGCCCTGAATTTCCACACTGCACTGGTTGTCTGCCCCCTCAACACTATCCTCAACTGGCTGGCTGAATTTGCCAAATGGCAGAGGGGAATGGAGGCCATAGTGAAGGTACAGATGTCACTGCCTGTCCAACAACACCGCCTACACAAACCTGAAACTCTCCAGACATTGTTGAAAGGCTGCAATATCTTTATTGATTCAGTGGTAAACTACAATACAGTTTGTTCATGAAACTGATATTTGTGTGATTTTGTTTGTCATAACTCCATTCACTCCAGACATTATAAAATCAAGTATTTGCAGACAAAGAATATTTCTTATTTGGCAGGTTAAATTAGTGAGGCCATGTACCACTGAACTTTGTGTGATTTTTAGCAAGTTCAAAATTGAAGTTGAAATACAAAGACCAGTCCATCTGGCACCAACCTCTATGGCACACTGAAAGTCACTTAAAAGTGTCTTAAGCTCTGCTATATTTGAACTTCACCACGTCTAAATGCATTGAGTTGCTGCCATGTGATTGGCTGATTTGGCTATTTTGTGTTAAGCATTTATATCTAATAGAATTACAGGGATGTGGAAATGACATCAGTGTTTCTCTATGTTTTTACTGTCTCTCAGGTGTCTGAGTTGACCACAACAAGCTCATCACGTGTCAAACGCCTTCTGCAGTGGCAGATTGTCGGAGGAGTGATGATTATGGGTTATGATATGTTCCGAAAACTCACCACACTCAAAGGCATATCAAGTAGTATCCTAGAAGAGGAGATTCATAAAGCTCTGATAGATCCAGGTGTGGCCTGTAATAACATTGACCCCTCTATAGTTCATACACACACAGTTGAGTTTGTTCTTTCTCATGGTTGCAAGCTCTTCCTCTTTTGCACTGTTTCAGGCCCCGACTTTGTGGTGTGTGATGAGGGTCATGTCCTGAAGAACGACGCAACATCCATTTCTAAGGCAATGAGCTCAATCCGCACCCGCAGGAGAGTGTTGTTAACAGGGACACCACTGCAGAACAGCCTGAGCGAGTGTAAATGTCCAATAATACCGAATGAAGGGCTAGCCTTAAGCAAACTGAATAATTCATTTGTAGTAAAGAGGATCATTTTGCAGTACATTATGTGTAAGTTTCAATGATTATTGTTCCAGATCACTGCATGGTGAGCTTTGTTAAAGAGAACCTCCTGGGTTCCATCAGTGAGTTTCGCAACCGCTTCATGAACCCAATCCAAAATGGCCAGTGTTCCGACTCCACCCCTGCTGACGTGCGACTGATGAAGAACAGAGCCCATGTCCTCTACCATCTTCTGGCTGGATGTGTTCAGGTGAGAAGACTCTGTGAAGGTCAATGAGTGGTATGGGACAAAGCTGGTTGATGGAAGGCTACTTATACACTCAGTCTGCTTCTGTCTGTTTTGCAGAGGCAGGATTACTCTGTCCTAACTCAGTTTCTGCCCCTCAAGTGTGAGTATGTGCTGGCTGTGAGACTGACACCAATTCAGAGCAAATTATACATGCACTATCTCAAGAATTACACAGGTTGGTCCCTCTCTTTCCCTCCTATACATTCTACTGTTGCATGTATCTTTGTTGAGATGTTTGTGTGTGTTCTTATACAGGAGGGGACTCCAGGTGCTGCATTCCACGAATGGGTACAAACCTCTTTAGGGACATGCAGGTCCTCAGTCGTGTTTGGACCCACCCCCGGTGTTTAAAGCTTGACTACATCAGCAAAGCAAAGAAGGTATGCATCCTCAAATTGCAAAATATTACTGAATATGAGGCCACAAGAATTTTTTTTTTATACAAGCCTGTGTCACATTCCTAAGTCTAGGGGTCTTAGAAACACAACAAGGGTGTGGAGAGGAGGAGGTCCACTGTTACACATGCTACAAAACAAACGATACAAACAGTGCTTTTATTCACAGTGAGCTAACAGGTACAATAAACAGCGGACTCAGGACAGCTAATAAACATCAAAACAGCCTAAAGGAAGGGATGGGATAACAGGGATCTCAAAACGTGCACAAGTCAACAAAAAGGGCACATAACAGGCTAACAGCTAACAGGCTAACAACAAAGGGATCAATCACACAAAGCAACAAGACACACGAATGAGATCCCCAACGGAGCTCCATGCAGATCTCCGTGAACCCTGGGGACCTCCCAAAAGCGTAAGGGCCTAGCAGACCCTGGGAACCTCTCGAGCACCATCTGAAGTCTCTTTATATAGGTGGAGGTGACCAATGGCAGATGGTAGGTGGAGGTGACCAATGGCAGATGGAGCTGGAAGGCTTCAACTCCTCCCCTGAAGTCAACCTAAAAGAGACAGGACGCAAAAACACAGCCAGACACACAGAACACGTGGGAGCATACTTCCAGGGACGTAACACCTGTCCTTCCAAACTTTGTGGGAACAGGTTGAGGAATGGTCACATACAGTGCTCAAAGCAAGCCATAACTGGCTTTCCTGTTGCAAATGCCAGGCAGTGTTGCAGTAGTGTTGCTAAAGGTGGTGGCTCTAGCGGGTAAGGAAGCAGACCAGTAACTGGAATCATGCCGGTTTGAATCCCAAACCACCAAGGTGGCACTGAGCAATGTACCGTTCACACACACTGCTCCCCGAGTGCCTTTCATGGCTGCCCACTGTTCACTAAGGGTGATTGGTTAAAAGAAGAGGAAGCACCGTGTGCTGTGCTTTCTGTGTATCGCAATGACAATCACTTCACTTCAATCATTGAGTCTTTAAGCAGCTAATTGCTTTTAACATTGTGTGTCTGTACACATTATGTGTAGAAATGTGATCTTTAATCACTGAGGTTTCAATATCTGACCCCTTTATATGCTTCTATTACAGGGCTGCACTGATGGCAGAGTGGTAGATAGTACAGAAGCTAGAATGGAAGATGATTCTGATATGCCACTGGGGAATCTGTGGGTTTCTGATATTGACCAGGAAACTCCAGGGCCCTCTGTGCAAGGTTGTTTAGAGGAAGGTAATGGAAGATAAGAGCCAACTCTATTCAACTCTTAAATATGAAAAAATGTAAATTTACAGCAGTCTTGACTGTGCCTCCTACATTGCAATGACTTAAAATGAACTAAATAGCTAGATTATTATATAAACAAAAAAATAGATGGACCATTCCAAATAGCATATATATCACACAAATGAGACCTATGAGTTAAATTAAGATAGCATATCAAATTGTCACATTTACAAATGATTATAATAGGTCACTGTGTAGGAATTTCTGCACTTGGTATTATTTAGATGCCTTTGAGAATTGTGAGGTATGTTTATGTGCATTATGTTGAACAGGGATGCAGCCTGCAGGTCCTCCCATGGACTGGTACAAGGCATTTGTGACAGAAGACGATACCAAAATCATGCAGCACTCTGGCAAGATGGTGCTTCTGTTTGAGATCCTGCGACTTTCCAAAGAACAACAAGACAAAGTGTAAGTGAAGGACTAGCCTGTGAGAGTGTGTGTCTTGGTTTTCTGACTGTCACTCACGTTTAAGTTTGAGAGAGAGAGAATGCCGTAGCCTATAATCGTGAAGTGTCTATTTCTTCTGATACCAGGCTGGTCTTCAGTCAGTCTTTGATCTCACTGAATCTGATTGAGGAGTTCCTCATGGTCAGCAACACAACAGCCAGTGATGATTCTGCAGGTCAGGGTGGGCCATGCCTCCAACACCAGTATATGTTTAGCAAATGTTTAGACAGCGTTCTCTAAATCTACTTTTTTTTTTTTTTTTTTTAGTCCCCTCACCAGGACTTGGGACTTGGGTCCGTAACAAAGACTACTATAGAATTGATGGTTCTACTAGCGTCCAGACTCGTAAGAAATTGGCACAGGAGTTTAACAATGTCAAAAATCAACGGTATTTCATTTCTACAGTGTGCAAAAATACCAAAATTAGCTTATACAAATTAAAAGGGTTATGAAGTCCCTTTGTTTTATTCTGTTCCTCAGGGGTCGTCTGTTCCTGATCTCCACTCGGGCGGGGTCTTTGGGCACAAACCTAGTGGCGGCAAACAGGGTGGTGGTTTTTGACGCTTCCTGGAACCCTTCCCATGATCTCCAGAGTGTTTTCAGGGTGTACCGCTTTGGACAGGTGAAGCCTGTGTTTGTGTACAGGTTCCTTGCTCATGTAAGTCTGGTACTTTTCCATCCTTTGTTGATAATTCAGCTCTCAGTAACAAATAGATAGTTATTGTGTCAGTACTGGGTGTTATGTGGCAAAATATTATGACCTATCAAATATTGTGTAGATCCTTTTATTGACATCAAAACAGTATTGGACTGTAGTAGACTATATTGTGAAGTAGAAACACAATTACATAAATAGTTGTTACTCACTTGTTAAACTTTTTCTAAAAGCAACCAATACCTGATGAGTGTCTTGTTTTTGCATCCATCTCAGGGCACAATGGAGCAGAAGATCTACGAGCGGCAGGTTGCCAAACAGTCCCTGTCTTTCCGTGTCTTGGACCATCAGCAGATCCAGAGACACTTTACCCAAAGTCAACTCAGTGAACTCTACTGCTTCCAACCTGAACTGCAGTACATCCCCACAAAGAGCAATGTGGAGCACACGGTATTTTTTGAGTGTTTTTTTCTAGCATAATCTAACAGATAAGGGGATAAACAGTGCATACTCTAAAGCACATGTATGTGGACTGATGTGGTCTGTGTGTGGGTTTGCGTGTGGCAGGACATTGTGCTGGAACAGCTGTTGCAGACTTGTGGGCAGCACATTGCGAAGATCCATGAGCACGACTCACTGCTGGACCATCACAAAGAAGAAGAGCTGACTGAGGAAGAGCGCCAGGTGGCGTGGGCAGAGTATCGCGCTGAGCAGGCCAGGCTGGTGAGCAATTTTACGAGTGTGTTTATGAATGGAACTCGTTGAATTCACATTTTACGGGATTTAGGAGACACCCTTATCGAGGGTGAATTACAATCAGTAGTTACAGGGACAGTCTTGGGAAGTGACTTGCTCAGGGACACAATGGTGGTCCTCGGTTTTAAAGGCGAGTGTTTTAACCACTAGGCTACAACTACACTTTGACTTTATTTTTGAAAGATTAAATCCACCGTTTCTTCTTAGGCTGGGCGAACTCTTTCCAATGAGATGAAAAAGCAAGAGAAGTACCAGATGGAGGTAAACCAGTGTACATGCAGGCGAGCACAAGAGACCACACTGTTTCATAATCTTACCACGGTTATCTTCTTAAACTTCACTCTGCTTTACTACATTGTTATGGGTACAGAGTCAAGCATTTTGGAATCCTACGAGTGAGAAAATATCCTTAAATACCATTCTGATTGAATTATGCTACTAAGGGACAGCTGGATTAATTTTAATCACAGAAGTTATGATTAATGTTTGTTTCTTAAACTTTAGTATAATCGGAATTGTCCACTTAACCACTGCACACCAGTGCCAAAATGTCTCCTTATAGCACAACCACACATTAATTATTGCTTAAATGTAAATTTAAGTACAGACATAGTGTTATGTTAATGACAATGTGTGTTATGTTAATGACAATGTTGTGTCACACATAGTGTGCTCTCAAGATTTCTCCCTCCTCTACCCAGACAACTTCAGTCAGCAAATGATGAGTCCCCACCATGGCCTGGCTCTGTCCCTACTTTCCCTACATTTTTAGATTTTGCATGAACAGCTTGCCTAGGCTGCAGCACCAGCATATAGAATATACCTACATTAGAGGAACAGTGCTAGGTTAGTGTTAGAGCTCATCGGGATTTCATCCAGGTTATAATTCTCAATTATTTATTGCAGCAGGGTGTTCAAGTGACTGAAGTTTCTTCTTGTTCTGTCTAGTCATTTGTTCATCCATGTCTGCCTGTGTGTGTGTGTGTGTGTGTGTGTGTGTGTGTGTATGTGTGTGTGTGTGTGTGTGTGTGAACTAAGCAGAACTATTCACATGGGCATGGCTTGAGTTGGCTGATTGCTAGTAAAGGCCTGGCGAATGAAGAGAAGGTAATAAGGAATGAGAAAACCTTGGCATATTTTTGGGTCAATTACATTACAGGCAATAAACACATCAGTGTTTGTCTGAAGACCTGCCAAGCAATGTTTTTTTACAACATCAATGCATGACAATTTACTTTAATAAAAACACCTAGGATGCTAAACCAGGAACTAATCAAAGGGGGTATAAAGGAGATACAGGTCCACCACACAGTATTGGTGTAAATGGGGGTTTCATCTTCAAAGCAAGATTTCACTGCACGTCAAAGACAATAAAAATGTGATTAAAGACAATAATAAGACTGTCCAGTTGGAATGTTGAAAGCATCACATCTGGTTATGAGGTTTGCCTGATGGCAAGTGCTCCCTGTCAATTTCCCAGGTACTCTGTGTTGCTCCCACAGTCCTCTGATGTGGATTAGCAGGTTTGGATGGATGGATGGGTGGAACCATGCTTTGTTGAAGGCCACCACGTGTGTTGTATGCACCATTTAGGGGTTTTCACTTCCCTAATGCACCTTATTCTGCCTCTGAGGACCAGTAGTGTGACTGGTAGGAAAAAATAGAATTTAATTCTGGCTTTTGTATTTGTGTTTTAGAAATTGCAGGAGATCAGGCGGATGATTATAATGAGCAAAGTCGGTTTTGTCTCCGCCTTACCTGTCCAACAGTCAGTGATGTCTGAAAATGTGGATGCTGTTGCCCGAACAAACCAAGATTCCGTTCAGAGCAGGAACCAGCCAGAAACCTCAAAGAGAAGTTAACACTGAACAAACTCCTTATATATACTCCTTTTTGTATGGTTTGAGAATTTCCCTGTTAAAGTTCTTAATAAATAGTATTTGTTGAAAGTTACGTTGTGTCTTTGTCCTTTTATTACCCTTTCACTATCCTCTCGGAAAACTGGAGGAGGGTCTCCCAGCCCCCCTCGCCCCCTCGCGAGTGGGCGGTACCCTGCCGCCGGCCCCGCCCCCGACGCGCTTTAACCAGCGTGCGTCGCTGTGCGTGGCGGGCGGGCGACGCTGCATGGCTGTCCGCGGCGCGCTGAGGCGCTGCGTGCGGCTCCTGTCCTGGGTCCCCGTCCTCGTCGTCACCGCGGCCGCGCTCTGGAGCTACTACGCCTACGTGGTCCAGCTGTGCCTGAGTGAGTATAGACACGTGCTCACAGTGAAAGACGAAACGCTAACAAATTACTTCATTGTTGCGTAGTCTGTCGTGTTTTTTTTTTTTTTACTTCTTATTTAAATCAAGATAATTTATTCCAGATTTCTAAAAAAAAATACTCGAAAGTGAAATGGCTCTTTGCATATCTTTCATTAATAAATGTTCTTACAAAAAGACTTTATCTCCAGTGTTGATTTTTGTTGAACGTTAGCAATTGATGGTTTTATGTGTGGTGCTGATGCTGAGCTCCCATCTCCCCCCTCCTGCAGCCACTCTGAACAGCACAGCGGAGAAAGGTGAGGGTCCAGTCACGTCCTGTCAGGCTTCAGTCGTGGGTAAACGTCCCCAGTTCAGTCACCAACTGTGGTCTGTTATCCTTTAGTCGCCTACCTGGCCATGTTCCATGTGTGCTTTGGGATGTTCTCATGGGCATTTTGGAGATCTGTTTTTACTGCTCCATCTTCACCTTCTAAAGAGGTAGTGTGATTAATCATACCTTTTTTTCCACTTGTTGAAGAGGCTATAGTGTTTAGTTTCTCTTATATCTGCAAGTACGATAATGATAATATTTGTGGTCTAAGATGAAGGGCAGGTGTGTCACTCATGCGTTGTGAGCCCATCAAAGCAGAGACTGTTATCACTGACTCGTTTGAGGACGTCTGTGTGTTTGCACAGTTCCAGCTCTCCTCCACAGACAAGCAGCGTTATGCTCAACAAGACACACTACAAGCTCGGCGACGGATCCTTGTGGAAATTTCCCAGGAGCTCCCAGTGCATACACGCTCTGCTTCTGGAGGTGAGGGCACTCATTAGTAACACAAGAACAACCCATTAATAACATATCAACAACCCAGTACCATGAGGCCTTATATTTGCTTGTGGTTGTGGTGGTATAAGCTAAAGTGTTTACTTTTCATGTCAGTTTTGTCTGTATGTATTTTGTGTCCTTGTATTATTTATCTTTGTATTATATTGGGATTGATTGCTACGCTGTGATTACTCCGTTTTCTTTCATATTGCCTTTTTATTGTGATGGGTCCTCACCTGATAGGTCCTGTGTTTGTATGTGGCCCCGAGTGCTGAACTTTCTCCTTAGGTAATTAAAACCGGGACCTGGGTCTGCCTGGGTTTGCACCGGGCACCATGACTTAAAGATGAAGAATTCAAATAGGAAAGCAGATCTGTGTGTGTGTGTGTGTGTGTGTGTGTGTGTGTGTGTGTGTGTGTGTGTGTGTGCGCGCGCGCGTCACTGTGTCAACTGTGTTCTGAGCTGCACTACTACTCTGTGCTGATCTGTGCGTTTGTCTGTTTTTCGTGCAGAGATCAGGTTCTGCCATCAATGCCAATTGATTAAACCAGATCGTTGCCATCACTGCTCAGCATGCCAAACGTAAGTCTTCTTCCTGTGTCGTGCGTGTGTGTTGCGCGTGCGTCTCCACGTATCTCTCCCCTTCTGTACTCCCCGTCCTTGTCCCATCCAGGAAGCAGGTAACTGGATCCCATGCATGTAGGTGTGTGTGTGTGTGTGTGTGGGTGAAGGGGAGAGTGAGTGAGTTAGTGAGTGTGTATGATAATTAGCAGGTGTAGTGGAAGCGTTCGGCTGCATTTATTTGAGTAGCCTGTAGAAATCCTCTCAGGTGAACGTCCGACCGCAGTGGTGTCGGTTTCTTTTACTTTGATTAAGCTCAAGGCGCGCGTGCGTTCGCGTGCATGTCTAGGTGCGTGTGTCTGATTACACGGCGCTCTTTTTATTGCTCTTTTTATTACACTTTAATGAGAGTTTAGTTCCTGTTGCCGGAGCACGGCTCATATTGGATTCCCACGTTCAGGCTCCCGCTAAGAGTCTCACCTTTTCAGACGGACAGTTGGCTTGACGTTGGCTAGGCGTGGACATGCCGACAGTGGTGGATTTCCACCTGACAGAATCTCACAGATTTTTACAGTTGTGTAATTTAATAGTCCTATTAAAATAAAAGTTTACATCGGGTGGATCCTTCGTGGCACTTCTTTCAGAGCCTGTCGGCTCAGAATGTTGTTAAATTAAGTTGTCCAGCCCAATTGCTATTTAACAGTTGTCACACTGAATCTTGGAATACGTTGACTGTGAAGGACCCAGTGGGATAAAGGGATCAAATAATGACCAACTAGGTAAAAAAAAAAACTGTGGTAAAGAAGTAGAACTTCCACCACGTATCTTCCCTGGTCAGGATTCTTACCCTTGTGGTGGCTCCCTGCTCTTCCTTATGAATTTTGAGAACCGCATGGAACACACACTGATCAGATGTTAGGACCACTGTTTATTGGTCTCGTTGCAGTGGGTGGGATATATATTAGCCAGCACGTAAACTGGTTGGATAAGCTGGGGACGACGCACCTTGCCACAATGCGAGAGTTCAGTTGGACCCCAGATTCCCCTGGTCTGAGCATCTGTGGGATGTTCTGAAAAAACAAGTCTGATAACATGGTGGCACAACAGCATACCTGCAGAGGTCCAGCCGATGTATCTGTATCAGATTTACTGCTTTCATTCGTTGCCAGATCCTTTGAGCTCGTATCGAGCTCCTGTACCATCTAGCCTGTGGATAACGTCACATAAATTAACTCCAGTGATTTTATGTCTGAACGAAGTAGCTTTGCTTCCTACTGAATCTGGTCTCTTCTTCTTAGGTGTGTGCTGAAGATGGATCATCACTGTCCGTGGTATGTGAGGCCGCAGTGAGTGTGTGTCTGACTGTTGCTTATAACACGTGAAATTATTATCTGAAACTGTGTCTTCGGGGCTCTGTATTTTTTGTAGGCTGAACAACTGTGTTGGGTTCTCCAACTACAAGTTCTTCCTGCTGTTCCTCACCTTTTCTCTGCTCTGTTGCTCCTTCATTATCGCCACAGTTTCACCGTACTTCATCAGGCTGTGGCTGGTACGTTGTAAGTTAAAAGGAGCCCCTCGTTTTGGTGAGCTTTTGCACGTCAGCAAATGAATATCTGTGACCCGCTCTCAGGGGGAGTACCTGAGCAGCTCTGTGAAGCTGCATGTCCTGTTCCTCATGCTGGTCTCCCTCATGTTCTTCATCACCCTCTCCTTCCTGCTGGGCATCCACTGCTGGCTGGTTACCAAGAACAGGACCACAGCTGGTAGGACCGGCCGCCGGACGGCAAGCTTTAGCATGGAGTGAAAGCGATACAGGACTGTGACTGCTTTGTCCCCTCAGAATGGCTGTCTGCTCCCTTTTTCCGGCATGGGCCAGATCAGGGAGCTTTCGACGTGGGCTTGAAGCAAAACGTGCGGCAGGTGTTTGGACCACAGAGGCGGTTGTGGCTACTTCCTGTTTTCAGCAGGTTGCACAGCATCGTCTGCGTTTCATGTGTTTTTCTATACCATAACTGAGACAAAGTTCCTGGGCCTGTGTTGAATGGCTTATTAAGGGATTTAACTTATGGCCCCCGAGGTCTGGTTTTCCAGCCTTCCTCAACCTGTTAGGAAGCGTGAAGCTGAAGCTTTCGGTTTTGATGCGCAGTAGACGAAATCTGACTTATACTGAAACTCCTTGGTTCTTGAAACCCTGGGGATGCGTAGTCCGTAGTCCCATCTGAGAACACAAAACGTCACAGAACACCTAAGCACGTCTTTCTGGTGAATTTAGATGGTCGTAGTTGATGTTCCCACCTGTCTCTGTTACAGTCATGGTGATGGGCAGGTCTTCCCACTCAGAAGGAGAGCGGCTTCCGACACGCCTCAGGCGCTTCCCTCAAATACAACATATGTGGACGAGGAAGTGAAAGTCATGGGTGAGCTGGTTTATTTAAAACCTTTATCGAGCTACGTTTAATTCTTTTGAATAAACAGTGCCGAGAGAAAAACATTTTATAGGAAACGCTTTTATTTATTAGGTCCTAAGTCATGTTGCGTGGTCTAAGAGTGTCAGTTGGCCTAAATCTTTAATTTACGGAGATGGACTAAATTTTACCCACTTCTCACACCGTCTTTCAACATGATCTCCAACCGAGATCTGTCATTAACTTAAGTGTGTGACAACGGAGGATAGTGTTTCAGGATCTCCTCCTCTCCTCTGTGTACACCCACACTCAGTCAGTCGCACTCTCGCTGTCTCTCTCACTCGCGCGTGTAAAACAGAGCTCCATTCCTTCATTTGCTGCTCCTCTTCTATCCATATAAACCTGATGCACCACCATGCAAGCCACAGTGGAGGGTTGACAGAATTCAGGCACAAACTGTACAAAATCTGGGGTCTGATGCCACCTGCTGGATGTCTAGGTTGGTGTGTCTTCTTTTGCACGTTTGACAAATCTTTCAAACGCGACTCTTGTTTCTTCTTGTTTTCCAGTTCCCGAGGTAATCCATGACTGCTCTGTGTCCGTCACTGTGGAGTCACTTATTCCATGAGGTAAAGGGCATGACACTTTGTTTTGCCTGCATCCGAGCTTAAATGAATCCTATCAGGAGCATGTTTACGTGCACATGCTCTGGTATAAACGTATGCTGTATGGGCATTTCTATAATCATGCACACTTGTGAAGTCATGTGTATCACCATGAATATAAGGGAGGGGAGGGGTGGATAACCTGCCGGTCGGTAACCGTGACTCCTTCTGCATGGTTTCCAGAAAGCGGAGTGCTGTGGCAGAGAAACTCCTCAGCCGCCATCAGTCAGTTTTACAACACGCTGTTGCCATAAAATCTGGCATTTTGAGTGGCAGAACTCTGTCAAACATACCTAGTATTTAATTTATTATTTTTACATTTTATTTTATCATTATTTTAATGTACAGCACTTTGGTCAGCTCCTTTGATGTGTTAAAAGTGCTTTGTAAATAAATATGGTATGGTAATTGTCACTTTGCCAACATTCGGTGTTCTGTGTTAGTCATGTACACATTAATTTAATATGTATAGTCATAATAAAACATTTTGATCACAAAAAAAAAAATTCACTGGTCTATATTTAGTTTGAACAGTTCCTGTCAAATGTTCCTGTCTTTCAGAAGGTTAAAAGATTGGTGTACTTGTGTGCTAGTTGACAGAACAATATCGGTGATTCTTCAGTTCCGCTCATTATACGAATGCAGGATTTTATTTATCTATTAAATTAACATTAAGAACATGCCCTCCCTCTGAAGTGTCTACAAATCCACCAGGCTTTTCATCTCAAGACCGTGATGATGAAGGCAGCGGTGAATATGTTCACACTGTGCTGTGTAGAAAAAAAACACACACACAGCGTTCTTTAAATAAAAAACATTTTACTTCGTAGTATCCTACAAAATGAGCAAGAAGAGTGAATTCAGCAGATCTGTGAGTCTGGTGTAGTAGCACAGGGAGGCCGGACCCATGCCTCCTGCAGGACGGGACTCCTCTCCACAGTTCAAGTGTACGACGGGCACAGCTGACTGATGCAGCGGTGAGGCACAATGTTCAGAAGTAGGCCAGTCTGCACACACCGGTGCACGTACTGCCTGGTCAGTCTGTGCCAAAGTATCTCTGTCCAAAGTGTGTTGGAGCCACTGGATGGACCTCGGTGGTCAGTATGGTGATGTCCGGGAACTCCTGAACGATGGACCGGGCACCTGGGTGCGCACGCACACATGCGTGAAGATGCTGTGGGGCGTTTGGTGTGTTTTTACCGTTTCTATTAGACAGAGGTACTTACCGTGTGGTGTGGAGAAAAGGCTGAGCAGGATGATGTGTTTGGCCAGCAAGCCGTGTTCTCGCAGCACCCGGACAGCTTCTATCACGGTGTTACCTGTGCCTTAACACAAAACAGATGGTGCCGGTACCAGGATCACGTCATAGATCATTTTTAAATGATAAATCTCAGTAGGATCGGCTTATAAAATGAACTTTGCACAAGCGGATACGTACTGAGTATAGGGTACATCAGCAGGACCTTCCTGCGGTTGATGTCCGGCGGGAACTTGGCGTAGTAAACTTTGGCCTTCTGCGTCTCCTCATCGCTCTGAATCAGGATCTTTCCGATCCGGATTGATCTGCAGCAATCCCTTAATCCCTGTTCCATCGCCTCGCCTGCGTGGATAGAACGGACACATCTATTGCCCGGCCACAAGTGGAAAGAAAGTCAAAGCAGCTCGGTCTCATCGTGTATGCCAGTCGTGGGCATTGTGTGAGTCAGGTTGGCGCTGTAGAATGCCCCGGACATAGATCAGGGTTAGGGACGTGGTCGAGGCGTCATTATGGTAGTGACCTGTGAGCCGTTCTGGTTTTCCTGGGCCCTTTAATTAAATTCTGAACAAGCACTGTTGGCAGCGAATTTCAACTCTCGCCACTCCCGCTGCAGATGTGGTGAGACGACCAGCACCTATAATAAAAAGAATAAAACGTTTCTCTTACCACTCCTCATGATGCTGACGCCGCAGTTGCCCTTCTCAAACTTTACACCTTCATATTTGTGCCCTGTGTGAACAATGGCATACATACAGGTTACGTGTTTTCAGTTACGTGAATTACAGGTTCATGACTGGCCACTTTTGGCATATATGTAGAGTTAGAAATCTTTACTACTAGTTGTTGCCAGTGAAAGTGATTGTCATTGTGAAAGACTGCAGCACAGCACACGGTGGCACAAAGAAACGTGTCCTTTTAACCCATCAACCTTGGTGACAGGTGATAGGCCCCCATGCTCCTTGGCAGTTCGGGACTCGAACCGGCAACCTTCTGATTACAGGTCCATTTCCTTACCCGTTAGGCCACCACTGCTCCACTGCACTACCAACTAGTGCTGCCACGGTTTAGGATTCTCAGTGGGATTGGTAGGATTCTTCCTCAGCCGGAACGGTCAGTGTACAACATTCAAAACTGAAGTAGTCAGTTGGGAGTGAAACGGCAGTAGCTCAGAGTCAAATGACTAGAGTGTCTTGGCACCTCACCTGTGGGGGTTGTGACGGTACATTCGCTGTAAGGAAGCTGATTGAGGCCCTCTTCCACAACCAGTCTGATCTGAGAGAGCAGAGTAGTCGAGAACAGACTTACAGGACGCTACATGGCAATATTGTCAGTGTGTGTCTAAAACACGTTTGATTCCCTGTCTTACCAGTCTGTCTGCACAAAACACAAAATCACCTCTAGTGGTGGTCCTGCGAGAAAAATGAAAACATCAGAATATGTTAGATATGATTGGCTTTTTGAAAGTGAAGTGATCATCATTGTGATACACAGCACAGCACACGGTGCCACAATGAAATGTGTCCTCTGCTTTTAACCATCACCCTTGGTGAGCAGTTGGCAGCTATGACAGGTGCCCGGGGAGCAGTGTGTGGGGACTGGGCAGCCATGACAGGCGTGTATGGGGGACGGTGCTTTGCTCAGTGGCACCTCATATAAATTTTACAGCATTTATCAGACACCCTTATCCAGAGCAACTTACAATCAGTAGTTACAGGGACAGTCCCCCTGGAGTGTCTTGCTCAGGGACACAATGGTAGTAAGTAATTTGAACCTGGGTCTTCTGGTTCACAGGTGAGTGTGTTTCCCACTAGGCTACTACCACCCTACCTCAGTGGCACCTTGGCGGTTCAGGATTCGAACCGGAAACCTTCTGATTACGGGGTCGCTCCCTCAACCGCTAGGCCACCGCTGCCCTTTAACCCACTGCTTTTAACCCATCACCCTTGGCGAGCAGTGTCAGTGGCAGCTCTGGACTCGAACTGGCAACCCTCTGATTACGGGGTAATTCCAGATCTTGCAAGGTGACAACACGACAATGCGCGCTGGCGGTGGGGCAACATCGGCATGACGCTTCCTGTGAGATATTAATCTGCGCACTACTGATGTGCTGATGGAGAGAGAAACCACGGGTGGTACGGAATGAATTAATTTTTTTATATGATCGGTATGGTTTGTCCCCCCGTGTCGCGTCGCGTCGCGCGGAGCTAGAAAGGCGGAGCATAAGGACTCACTTGTCCCGGATGATCGTCTGCAGCTCGCGGATCTGGTCGTTGAGCGGCAGCAGCTTGAGCTGCGGCCCGATGGCGCGCTGCGCGTCGCTGCTCGTCCCGCTGTCGCGGCGCGGCTCGGCGACGCTCTCGTCGCTGTCCGCGAAGCGGACCTGCTTGGCCGCGTGCTCCTGGCTGTCATTCACGTTATTGTTCAGCGGCTGGTTGTGGCAGGGCATGTTGTTCTCGATGAAATGCTTTTCCATAGAAAAGCGGCACACGGCGTTCATGTGAAATGTGTCCAAACGAGCGGGGAGGCAAACGAACTCTTTCTCATCGCGACCGCGAGCGTCGGTTGAGGATAAAACGCCCCGCCATCCCTGGGTTCGCCGTGGACCGAAGACGTATAATCCGCGTGACGTAGCCAATCAGGAACAGAAACAGGACGCCGAATCACGTCGCGCCCTTGCGTCCCGCCCTCGGCTCTGATTGGCTGAAACGGGATGTCGCTCAAAAAGGCGGACGACGCACAACGCGCCGAATGACGCGTCGGTGACGCCTACTCCAGAGTCAGTCCGTGACTTCTGATTAAAAAAAGCAAACACGAATACACGCCGATCAGCCGTATGATTGTGATCACTGACAAGAGAAATAAATAACTGTGAATATCTAAGTACATTGGCACCTGGCAGTGGGTGGCATTTATTAGGCAGCAAGTGAACATTTTGTCCTTCGAATTGATTGGAAGGAGACAATCCTGGCAAACGTATGGAGTCGAGTGACTTTGGCAAGGGCCAGATTGTGACGACTGGACCACCAGGGTTGTGGCATCTCCAGAACTGCAGCTGTTTGGGGAGGTTCTTGATCTGCAGTGCTCAGAGTCCATCATAGCTTAGTCCAAGGAAGGAAAACCAAATGGCTGTTACATCTGGTTATGAATGAACAGCATCACAGCACAGTGCATAACTTTTTAAAATCAAGTGAAGGTCATTATGATACACAGCACAGCATATGGTGACAATATGAAATGTGTCCTCTGCATTTAACCATCACTCATGACAGGTGCCCGAGGAGCAGTGTGTCAGGACTGTAAAAAGACCATGTGGTGTGGGAGAAGAGAATAGAGTGTGTAGAAAAACTCTTTCTCCCTCCACACAAAGCACTGTATTCAACCACTCCAATTTGATGTTACCTGGCAGAAAGAGGCATGGCACAATAGAGGTTAAAAATGAACAGTTTCTAATTTATTAACACCGGTAAATAATTATTGTAGTTACATGAGAATATTGAATGTAAAAAGGTACCAAGGTTACAGAGAAAATAAAAATGAGAAGAAAGAGTAAAGAAGGAGAAGAGAAAAAGAGGGGGACAGAAAGACTCAGAAGCCTTCCGGCTTCCGATGGAAAACCCCCTGAGCAAGAAAGCTCAGAGTCCCTTTTTCCACATGTGAGCAGACCTTTATACCCCTGGCCTACAGGAAGTTGTCACTGACCAATCAGAACCTGTTGTTTCTGATGTCACGCCCCCGGTGCCTCCCATTTGGGGAAGACAAAGAGGGTGGGCGGTCCTGACGGCTGATACTTCACACGTTGCCGTCAGACAAAAGGCATGTAAAACAGGGGTGCCGAATCTTCACCCACAACCGTCGATGATAAAAGGCATGTAAAACAGGGGTGTCGAATCTTCACCCACAACCGTCGACACAGGAATGTCACACCTCCCCCTGCAGACATCTGTTATGCAAGGCAAAAGCAGGCTCCCGTGATGTCCATTCTTACAGGACGGTACTTTGCTCAGTGGCACCTCAGTGGCACCTTCTGCTTATGGGGCCGCTTCCTTAACCATCACCACTGCCCACTAACGGTCCATTGAGTATATGGGGTGCATAGCCACAGACTCCTCTGCATAGCCACACTCCTCCAGATTCTCCAGATCTCGGTCCATTCAAGCATTTGCGGGATGTGCTCTGATCCATGGAGGCACCACCTCTCACCTTAAAGGACGTAAAGGACGTGTGAGATGCATGGGTGGACATAATGTTATGACTGATCTTATAAACAGTATAAGATAAGATAAGATCAACCTTTATTAGTATATAAGTTGGAAATTGCATTTGTCATGGCAGAAAGTGGATAGAAACAGAGATAGTAGCAGCAGCAAAAAAATTAATATGTCTATGTATATATCTACAAATGTACAATTGAAATCTACATATGTGCAATGGGTACACCTGTACAGTTAGTAATTACTATGATGTATTTGAAGTGTGTGTTTGTTTGTCTTTCAAAAATTAACTGAGCTAGTTACTGAGTTACAGCATTATAAAATTAAATAGTTACCAGGGAAAGTAGTTACCAGGGAAATGTTACCAGGGAAATGTTCAAATATGTGTAAAAAAAAAAAAAAAATGGATGCCATGGCTCCGCCTCCTCCTTCAAAAATGAAGCACACGCTGACCACACCTGGGTTTGTGCTGCTATCAGCTTCCACGTTCTTGGTCATTATTGTTGATGAAGCATGAGATGATGAGAGGAGCTTTTGAACTTGCCATTGCTGTGTCTCTCCTGCTGTCCTGCCACCCACCTCTGCCTCTGGTTGGCTTTTAACAAGATAACCTTTAGCCAAACGTCATCACTTATACGTTTGTGAGGAACTAGTTTTTTTCATTTTTAATAAATTAGCCTAAACGTGAACTTTTTTTCATGTTGGTTTCAGGAAAGGACATTCGACTGAAACCTCCCTCCTGGCAGTGGTGGATGACCCTCGTGCTGCAAGAGCTGCCTGCAGATCATCTGCCCTCATCTTACTTGATCTATCTGCTACCTTTGACACAGTTAATCACAAAATTCTTCTCACAACACTCTCAGATTTGGGAATTACAGGAACTGTACTAAATTGGTTCACCTCTTACCTTCAAGACAGGTCCTTCAAGGTATCATGGGGAGGTGAGACATCTGCCCTCTCTAGGGTAACCACAGGGGTTCCACAAGGCTCTGTCCTTGGCCCCCTTCTATTCTCAATATACACTTGCTCACTTGGTCACATCAACCAATCACATGGCTTTTCCTATCACTCTTACGCTGATTACACCCAGCTCTATTTGTCTTTCCCACCAGAAGATACCACTATTGCAACCAACTAGGAGCGGAACTTGACACCTCTCATAAGACAACGCCAGGTCCTTCCCTGACAAACAGCCTCGGTCATGAAAGTCAAGGATGATCCTCAGCAGCGTCTCCCCCACCCAGCTGCTTCTCCACTCATCATTCATAATGGATTAAATGCTTTTTTCTCATCAGAATTCTACACACAACAGCCCATAATGACAACTTTACTTGGCAGATGCTTTTATCCAAAGAGACTTACAAGGGGAAGACACCAGCAATTCTCATTAGGTTGCCATAGATTGTGAATTAAAAACTAAGAGCCCTGATAAGGCCTAACTTGTCAACAACAGAACATGCTTGGGAATTAAGTGCTAGACTTTTTTTTTGTGTGTGTTAGTGTTAGACTAATTTGAAATACTTTTTAAACAAGTGTGTTTTCAAATGTTTCTTAAAGGTGGTAGTAGTCTCGGCTAGTCGGATGGAGCAGGACAAGTTGTTCCACCAGCCAGGGAAAACAGGAGAATAGATTCGATTGGGATCGCAGACCCCGTGAAGAGAGAGTTTTTAGTCTCGTTTCGTTTGCAGATCTGAGAGGGAGTGCGGGAGTGTAGCTAACTAATAGCTTGTTGATATAAGAGGGTGCGCTTCCATTTACAAGTAGGCAAGTATCAAGGATTTAAACTCCCGGGAGTCAGTGGAGAGAGGTGAGAAGAGCCGTGACATGGGTGTGTTTCGGCCGGTTGTAAATGAGGCGGGCTGCCACATTTTGGACCATGTGGAGGGGTTTTATGGTGACTGCAGAAGCTCCAGCCAGGAGAGTTACAATAGTCGAGTTTAGAGATGACCATTGCCTGGACGAGGAGCTGCGTAGCCTGTTGTGAAAGTAAAGGTCTAATCTTGCGAATGTTGTAGAGAGTGAACCTGCAGGAGGAGATCGCAGCAACATTATGGTTCAGACTCAGTTTGTCGTCAATCCAAACTCCAAGGCTTTTTGCAGATGTCGTAGGTGTGAAGGGTAGCGAGCCAATTTGAATTGAGAAGTTTTGCTGAGGGGAGTTGTTGCCCGGGAAGATCAGAATCTCAGTTTTGGATGAGTTCAATTGGAGGTGTCGTTCAGACATCCATGGCGATATGTCAGAGAGACAGGCCGATATTTTGGTTGCAATAGTGGTATCTTCTGGTGGGAAAGACAAATAGAGCTGGGTGTCATCAGCGTAAGAGTGATAAGAGAAGCCATGTGATTGGTTGATGTGAGCAAGTGTATATTGAGAATAGAAGGGGGCCAAGGACTTGTTGTGAACCCCTGTGGTTACCCTAGAGAGGGCAGATGTCTCACCTCCCCATGATACCTTGAAGGACCTGTCTTGAAGGTAAGAGGTGAACCAATTTAGTACAGTTCCTGTAATTCCTAAATCTGAGAGTGTGGTGAGAAAAAAATCCTGATTAACGGTGTCAAAGGCAGCAGATAGATCAAGTAAGATGAGGGCAGATGATCTGCGGGCAGCTTTTGCAGCACGAAGATCATCCACCATTGCCAGGAGGGAGGTTTCAGTCGAATGTCCTTTCCTGAAACCAACATGAAAAAAAGTTCACGTATTGGCTAATTTATTAAAAATGAAAAAAAAAAACTAGGAATCACATGTACATTATTATTCACAGCCTTTCCTCAATACTTTGTCAATGCTCCTTTATCAGCAATTACAGCCTCAAGCCTTTTTGAAAATGATGCCACAAGCTTGGTGCATCTGTCCTTGGCCAGTTTTGCTCATTTCTCTTTGCAGCACCACTCAAGCCATTTTAAGATCTCAGAGATGTTCATTGGGATTCTAGTATGGGCTCTAGCTGGGCACTCACACAGTATACAGGCGACCTTATGCTGGCTTACAAACTAGCTGCCAGATGCTGGTGGGTGTTACGACCAGGTGTCCCTAATAATTGCCGGATATATGGGGGTAACCCTCACTGGGGGTGTTTGAAGGTTTAGGTGTAGGGGTTTTTACTATTTTCATATGAAGCATATGCTTGTTATTTTGGGGTGTGTTATTTTTGTGTGATTTTGTGTATAATGTGTATATGTTTGAACCAGGAGGAGGGGCTCCAGTGGGGCCTGAGAGATCATTGAACCAGGGCAAGACTGTTCAGTATTGGTGCAGGACCAGTTGGGTTAGCCTGCCCTAATCCGTGTTTGTCTTATGTTCTCTGTCATAATTTTTGTATCATACCTTTGTTCACCTCTACATACTTGCATGTTTTTGTATGTCATCTACATCTATAAAAAAATAAAAGAAGATAACTTTTGAAAAGGTTCTGGCCTCTCTTTTGACTCTGCTGCTGGAAGGACATTCACAGTGTTGTCCAGAAGCCATACCTTTGATATCTTGGCTGTGTGCTTAGGGTCGTTGTCCTGCTGAAAGATGAACTGTTGCCCCAGTCTGAGTGGACGAGCGCTCTGGACCATGCTTTACTGTATGGCTGGTATTGGCCTGGTGATGATCGGTGCCTTTCTCTAAACATGATACCTGGCATTCACACCAAAGAGTTAAAAACATTTTTTTCACATCAGAATTTAGAATTTTGTTTCTCATGGTCTGAGAGTTCTTCAGGTGCCTTTTGGCAAGCTCCAGACAGGCTGCCACATGCCTTTTACTAAGGAGTGGCTTTCATCTGGCCACTACAGACCTGCCTGGTGGATGGGGTCCCACAGAGGAGCTCTGACAGAGTAACCCTCTGGTTCTTGGTCACCTCCTTGACTAAGGTCCATCTCACCCAATCACTCAGTTTAGGTGGCCAGCCAGCTCTAGAAAGAGTCCTGGTATTTTTCTGTCTTGGAGGTCTACACACAATTCCTTTGAATTCATGTTTGGTTTGTGCTCTGACATGAACGTTCAACTGTGGACTAAACTTTTTTCATACTGTCACTATGGGGTGTTGTGTGTAGAATTCTGAGGGGGAAAAATAATTTAATCCATTTTGGAATAAGGCTGTAAGAACAAATGTGGAAAAAGTGGTACGCTGTGAATTCTTTCCGGATGCGCTGTATATAACACAGAATGGTGTGATCATTTTATCCCTTATGCTTTGAAAGCAAGCACACCAGGTAAATTTCAGGACAACAGGTGTTTTTTGTATGTAAAAGGTATAATAATGTGTGGAATAACAATATCCTGACTAAACGTTAATATATACCTGCTCATTACCATGGTGAAAATAATTCTGAATGTTACCCATATTTTTATATAAATACTCTTTATAATAGCACAGGATTTTTGTGAAATAGTCAAACCATTTTTAAAAAGTGAAACAGAAGAAAAAATGTTGTCTTTATAAGTAGTGAAACACACAGTGAGCACCGAGAGTACAAAAAGTATGCGGTATCACTGGTTATAAATCTTATTTAAATAAATAGTCTACATAGTCTACTGCAAGCAGTGTAGATAGAGTGTTGACTGTAAATCATTCAGCATTTTCTCCATATTGCAAGAACATTAAGGTTTAATTAAGTGACTAAGTGACTATTTTCCCCCCAGAGATTCCAGCAGGAGACTCTGATCTGTTTAAGGTGTCTGTGTTTATTTCGTATGTCTGAGTGAATTAAATGCCACCTCTAACCCTCAGGGCTGGGACTTAATAGCCTATTGAGGAAAATTACTATGAGAATAGACTGAGATATAAGAGCCTTGGAGCAGAGATACCGTATCTCTAAATCAAGAGGATTCAGTTCAGGTCTGTTTCCCCACGATACTGAACTCCAACAGGTTAAATAGTAAATGTATATTAATAAATGTAATTACAAATAAACTACACCCCCCAGTAGGAACCATTATATTTATTTGGCCTTTCTGGCCTTGGACGTTTTTCTTTTCTTTTATTATTTTTTCTGTTTTCCAGTGGACCCTCTTTAACTTCAAAATAAGATATACTGATTGCATATTTTGTCAGCTTTGATGTATGTTGAGCCACTGGTACTATGGTGCAATCAACTTTTTCCTGGATATGCTCGACCAACTCTGGGAACCCCCATTTCCAAGGACTTGAAGAGTGATACTGTCTTCACTGTATTGACTACCTGTGAAAGGCAAAAGTCATATTTTTAGCCCACATAAAACCCACATATAAACCCACATATACGATATGAGATACTATGACTATCATCTCATCTAGGCTGTCCTAGATACATTTACATTCACAGCATTTATCAGACGCTCTTATCGACTTACAATCAGTAGTTACAGGGACAGTCCCCTTGGAGCAACTCGGGGTTGTGTCTTGCTCAGGGACACAATGGTAGTAAGTGGGATTTGAACCTGGGTCTTCTGGTTCATAGGCAAGTGTGTTACCCACTAGGCTACTACCACCCCAGATAGACCAGCAGGGGCCAATGTTGCACTCAACATGTGTCCAGGCATCTACCATAACCACTCAGCCACTGTTTGTCTCTCTTTGAGCTACTGTAGATCCTGGCTCCTAGCATTGAGCTGCTGCTGAGATGTACCAGCATGAAATGTACCAGAGGGTCACCACAGCCTACTAAAGCTTGAGGGATCTTCAGATGGACCAGTATAATCATAATGGACATACACTGTTTATCATAATTGGACTGGTTGAAACCTATTCTGTGAAATGACCTCAGACACAGACAGATCCTTTCTCCAATGCAAAATGTTGGTCTATTTTAATACTAGCCCTGCTATACTGTATGCTCACTCTTCCCTGAAAGGGGGTTCCACTCTCACACGTTTTTTTTTAGTTCTGTTTTTCCTTGTGTGCAGAAGACAGGTTTGGGGTGTCTACTTTAGGGCCTGTCAAAGCCATAGAGATAATTATTACTTATTACAATTGTGTTCCTGAGCAAGACATTTAACCCTGAGTTAAGGGGACTACTGATTGTAAGTCTGATAAATGCTGTAAATGTAAATATAAAATAAATTATGCTGTTGAGACCATCTCCAAAAAGGCCCAGCAGACCGTGTGGAAGTTTAACCCAACCCACATAAATAGAATAAGAATCACGTTTATTGGCAAAGTATGTGAGTGAACACATACAAAGAATTTGATTCCGGTTGATGGTGACTGTCATGCATAAGTGTGTAAAGAATTGAGCTGCTGCTGAGATGTACAAGCATGAAATGTACCCATTTTCCCTGTAATAACTTCATAACACATATTTCTCAGACTGTTATTACACCATGACCAATATTCTCATACATTCCTAAATGGTATGTATATTGTTTACATTTCATGTACAGCAACAGGCTAAAAGTTGAGACACACCTTTTCATGACCATTTACGTTGGTAGATTCTCACTGAAGGCATCAAAACTATGAACACATGTGGAGTTATGTACTTAACAAAAAAAAGGTGAATAAACTGAAAACATGTTTTATATTCTAGATTCTTCAAAATAGCCGCCCTTTGCTCTGATTACTGTTTTGCACACTCTTGGCATTCTCTCGATGAGCTTCAAGAGGTCGTCACCTGAAAGGGTTTTCCAACAGTCTTGAAGGAGTTCCCAGAGGTGTTCAGCACTTGTTGGCCCCTTTGCCTTCACTCTGCGGTCCAGCTCACCCCAAACCATCTCGATTGGGTTCAGGTCCGGTGACTGTGGAGACCAGGTCTCCACTTTTTGTTAAGTACATAACTCCACAAGTGTTCACTCATAGTTTTGATGCCTTCAGTGAGAATCTACCAACGTAAATAATCATGAAAATAAAGAAAACACATGAATGAGAAGGTGTGTCCAAACTTTTGGTCTGTACCGTACGTAGTTTTGTATGTAATCTGTCTATTGTCTGTAATGAACAAAAACTTTTTGTAATTGTTAATTTAACTTTTGTACTTTTTTGATAATGTTACGATGCATGTTCTTTCTGATTTTTATCTTTATTAAAATGTTCCTCACTTATTTGTGTTTGAAATGGCTGTCCCCTAGTTTGGCACGTGGACACATTTGTTTAAATTTGAGGTTAAAGTCTATGCCGATGATATGGGTCATTTTGCAAATAAAGATGCCTAATGAAGTCCATTCTTGTTAAAACTTGTTTTTGGTGGGGTGGAAAATGTAAATTGACAGTATCACGCACATTTTAACTATATAATGGACACCTGTGCCCATTCGGTGCAGCAGTAAACCCAGGCTGCGATGTCGCCGGGTCGTCGTCAGGTGTCGCTGCACATCCGAACGAAAATGGCTCTTTTATTTAGCTCCGAATAAAACTGTTTCTTTTGCCTGTGCTTGGGGTACGGCGTGTGGGCGCCGAAGAAGTGCTTTATGCTTTATTTTATTTTTTTATTTAAACCGCTGTTCTTACTTTTGTTCAGAATGAATCAAAATTCCGGAGGCGCAGAGCAGCACGAGTTGAAGCCCGCTGAATTCGATCGAAATAAGGCGAGCAGCCAACGCATTTCCGACTTTATCACGTTATTAGACAATTATCCTCATATTTCCTTCCAGTGATGCAGCTCCGTCTATAATAAACGTGTTGCTAGGACACAGGTGAAATAAAGGCGCTTACAAGCGCCCTGTTATCACCCACCGGTTTAGAGCCCGGCTGAAGTGTGGCCTGTTTCAAAGTTATTCACTTTTAATAGACGTTTATCAATCAAGTCCCATTTTGATCTACGAAGCCTTTGCTACGACAGATAAATATAAAGGCGCATTTATATTTATTTCGTTAGGCTCACTGTCGCTCACTGTCGGGGTTACATGCATTACTAATTATAGAGACAAGTGGTTTTTAAATACGGGGAATTTGTGACCGTAAGTAATTTGGTTGTATTAGAAAAAGTTGCCAGGTTCGTGGTGTTTACGCCGAAATTGCCTTTTGAATTAAAGTGTTCGAACCTTTGCATGTGAGCAACGCCAAAAAAAACCTGCACTTATTGTCGAGAAAACGAGATCGCTGCCATCAATACATCTCCTGCTTAATAGCTTGTACGGTCATAGGCACGATTAAATGAATTTTGAATGCATTTAGCGGTTGAAACCGAAACAGCACATATCTGGCAACACCAAGGTAACCGTCAACCCACCCGACATTCTGGCGAGAGCTGACGCAGCATTATGTGGCTCGGAGTGGGCAATTGATCGCAATCCCCCTGTCGCGGAGCCCGTATCCGACGCATTATGCGAGACGAAGCGTCATTTGTCCGCACACACGCCAGCGGAGACAGACGCCGCGTCGGCCCCATCACCGCGCCGCCGCTCCCGGCGCAGGCTGCACCGCCGCACAGGCGCCAGAGAGGCGCTTCCTGCCCGCTCTCTTATTTATCCCGTCACCTGCACCGCGGAGGGGAAGGGATGAATGAAAAGTTGGGGATGAATGGAGCACCCGGGTTGGCGGAGGAGAAGGTGAGGCGCTCGGGAGCGCGCAGGCGCCCCATCCCCGCCTCCAATTAAAACGTCTCAAGGTTTTTTTTTTTTTTTTTTCTTCCCTTCCTTCCTTCCTTCCTTTCTTTTTTTCTCTCTTCTTTTTCCTGCCCCCGTGCAAAACGCGAAGATGGCGACAGACTGAGGCGGCGAGCGGGAGGAGGGGGTGCGAGGATGAGAGGGAGACTCGTCTCTCCACATCACGCTGGGAAGGAGAGAAACATCCGCTGGCGGGCGGCGCTCCGGCACCGTGGTGGGGACGTCGGCGGGTGAATCGGGGGCGCCGAGGGTGTTGAGGGTGCCGATGGATCGTGAGAATTAAAGTCCCGTCCCCTCCCCGGTCCCCCCCCGCCTCTTTTTTTTTTTAATTTTAAATTTTTATTTTTGGACAGCCCGTTCATTGCGCGCCGCGGACAAACGCCTCCAAACACCAACATCATGTTGCAAACGAGGTAGGTGACATTGTATGAATTCGGGGGATCTACTGCGGAGGTGACAAAGCCACCACCACCCCCACCCCCCCAAACACACACACACCCCCTTAAAATATGATCAGGGGTGCTTGGATGTGTCGAAGGGAAGATGACGCCGTGCTGAAAATCTGCTGTGCGCCCAAACAAAGCGATAAGCCCTGTGCCGACTCCGAGAGGGTCCAGAAATGGCGAATGTCTCTGGCGTCCCTCTTGTTCTTCACCGTCCTCCTCTCCGACCACCTCTGGCTGTGCGCCGGGGTTAAGCTGCGCTCCAGGGAGCGGAGCCCGCGCCGAGCCTGGCCCAACGGCACCGACGGGGCCCCGGCGGACCTCGCGGGGGACAAATGCGGGGGCTTCCTCGGCAACCTGACCCGGTGCACCGACCACCAGAGCCGGGCGCGCCTGGAGTCCGCCTGCGCGGCGCTGCATCGGCAGAGGAGCGCGGCCGCGTCGCCCCAGATGTTCCTGGACTACTTCCGCAATCTCAGCCTCGCGTTCTGCGACGCCTACTCGGTGTCCGACCTGCTGCAGGGCATGGCGAGGCCGGACGGCCTGAACTGCAGCCTCGCCAACGTCATCCGGGACCTGTTCGGCGGCGGAGAGGGGGACGGGGACGTGTGCAGCGCCTGCGTGCAGGCGTACGTCAGGCTCGACCAACACGCTCAGGAAAAATACGAGGAGTTCGACCTCCTCTTTCTCAAGTACTTATCGGAGGACTACTCCGTCAGATCGCGGACGGAGCACTGCAAGGTGAGGGGGAGCAGGGCATGCACACAGACACACGGTACACAAGAATTCCACGCATCGTCATTGTGATGCACTGCAGCGCAGCACACGGTGACGCAACGAAATGCGTCCTCTGCTTTTAACCACCGCCCTTGGTGAGCAGTGGGCAGCCGTGCTCGCCTTGGTACCGATCGGGATTCGGACTGGCAACCTTCTGATTGTTATTGTGATACTCGAAATGTGTCCTCTGCATTTAACCCATCACCCTTAGTGACAGGCGCCCAGGTAGCAGTGTGTGGGGACGGTGCTTTGCTCAGTGGCACCTCTGTGGTACCTTGGCGGTTCAGGATTCGGCAACCTTCTGATTCCGGGGCCGCTTCCTTAACCACTAGGCCACCGCTGCCCCGTACCCATGTGTTGGTGTCACGTGACACGACAATAAACTGGCGGGGTCGTCCATGCAGTCTGGTGAGAGGCCTTCGGAATTATACAAGTTCTTTCCTTAGATGGGAAGAGTGGGTGAAGAATAGAGGCGGATCCGTGTAGACAGACGAAAGTGAAGTGATTGTCATTGTGATACACGAAATGTGTCCTCTGCATTTAACCCATCACCCTTAGTGACAGGCACCCGGGGAGCAGTGTGTGGGGACGGTGCTTTGCTCAGTGGCACCTTGGCGGCTCAGGATTCGAACCGGCAACCTTCTGATTACGGGGCCGCTAGGCCACCACGGTTGGATACACTTCCAGTCAAAGGCTTGGACCTTCCACTTACTCGCTTAGAACGACATTGAGGACACACAACTGTGAAATGACACACGTGAGGTTATGTAACAAACAATGAAACAGCGACCAAGTTTAAGTTTTTAGAAAAGATCAACATTCGAGTCTCTCCAAAGCAGTAATCGTTTGCTGTGCATTGCTGTGCGTTTGCAGCATTTCACACTCTTGGCTTCTCTTCACCACCTTCATTTGGACAACGAGGACGGTTTCCAACCGTCTGAACACATTCTTGTCCTTCACTCACGTTAATAAGCATCTCATGAAACAGCGACACTTGTGAACCAAACAATCATGAAGTTAAAATACTTAATATAATTCTTCAAAATCCACTAATTAGGTGTCTCCAAACATTTGCACATAGAAAACATAAACATAAAGCACATAGAAAAATAGATATTCTGCGGAAAATGATATATTTTTACTAACCACAGGCCACTTTATATGAGGATCCAAAAGGGCAGCAAAGTTATGTTCTGCAGGTAGACAGCTAGCTATTTTGCGGAGATACTAACGTACAGAGTACGTAGCTGTGGCCAGTCAGGGCCTGGGCGTGCTGGTAGTACCTGATGCGGTGACACGATGGGACACCGGCAAAGACAGGTGGGGGTGTGTGCGAGTTTTTACAGCATTTATCAGACGCCCTTATCCAGAGCGACTTACAATCAGTATTTACAGGGACAGTCGCCCCCCCTGGAGACACTCAGGGTTAAGTGTCTTGCTCAGGGACACGACGGTAGTAAGTGGGATTTGAACCTGGGTCTTCTGGTTCAAAGGCGAGTGTGTTACCCACTAGGCTACTACAGCCCCTTACTACCACCCTTATTTATTTAGTCTGCCCCCCTACAGGGATTTAATGCTCCAGGTTCCCTGCTGCTACCGGCGTTTACTCAAACTCACACACACACACACACACACACACACTCAGACGTAGCACGAGCACTCCAGACATTACACGGGAACGTGAGCCTATGCAGGAGGGGGAGAGAGAGAGAGACGCGAGGTGAGGTGAGACGTGGGTGCACAGCTCCCACCCCTCCACTGTTTGGAGACGAGTCCACAAATAGCTTTAAGGTTCACGCGAGGGGAAGCCGCAGGAGATCACGTCTGCTTTCCTTCCCCCCGGCTCTGACATTCAGGAGGTTCAGACAGTGAGCGGCACGTGTCTGGATCTTCACTGCAGATCACGGTCAGTCGGGAAACAGGATGGTTTCAGAGGGCTGCTGAGGTTAAAAGAGCCTGTACCGTACTTACTCTTACTCTAACTTACTCAAACAGGCCTGTGTTTGTCTGGCAGACATTTCTGGGGATCCCAGCCAATTACTAGGTCGGGATGTAATGCAAATGTACGTCCTACAAATTGTTCATATTTTTAGGAATGTTTGGCATGATGATGCGACCGCCCACTGATTTGTAGTCTATCTAACTATCCACTCTCATTTTCAGTCCGGCTACAATTACACTCGTCGTGCACTTCCTGGCCAGACTACTTAAATTAGGCCTCAGGAATCTGTTAAATGAACAAGGTACGTATAGGGACGTCTCAAACAGAGTAGTTTACAGTTGGTTTACGGAATGCCTGTTTCTGGGTATGGAGGTATTTTCAATTAGTCCAATGCATCTGAAAAATGGCCCGCATCGAAGCTGTTCCTTGGTGATTGAAAACTTCGGGTGGGTCTTAATCCACATTATCCACTGCAATCGACTAAAATAGTAAGAAGGAGAAGATGCGCATTTTAGACATTTAGACATTTACAGCGTTTAGGAGACGCCTTTATCCAGAGCAACAGTAGTTACAGGGACAGTCCCCCCCCAGGACAACTCCAGGTTAAGTGTCTTGCTCAGGGACACAGTGGAAGTGAGTGGGGTCTGAACCTGTGACTTAAGGGTGGTAGTAGCCTAGTGGGTAACACACTCGCCTATGAACCAGAAGACCCAGGTTCAAATCCCACTTACTACCATTGTGTCCCTGAGCAAGACACTTAACCCTAAGTTGCTCCAGGGGGGGACTGTCCCTGTAACTACTGATTGTAAGTCGCTCTGGATAAGGGCGTCTGATAAATGCTGCAAATGTAAATGTAAGCCTGAACCCGGTTCATAAGCGAGCGTTAGCCACTAGACTGTTGCTAAGCTAATAGCCTTCCGTGCGATTTTCTCTTATTTTATACACTTTCTGTGTAGTGAAGGCCCATCCAGGCCTTAGGTGTTCATGCTCATTGATCCAGATAAGCCTCCAATCAGATTCTGGAAATCAGATGAGGGAATCACTGTCCGTTTGTGAAATTGTAGTTAATATGTTGTCATTCTAATGTAGCGTTAGCAACTCCGCAGCCATAAAATGTGCATTATTGGACAGCAGCACACCAGAGAGGGTTTGTATGGAGATTTAGTTTAGTTTTGTTATTCTAAAATACAAACGTAACAATATTCAGAAAGGTAATTAATGACTTATGATAATGAATAACGATTTATTCGCGACTATTGAAACTGTCTCCATAGGTTTTGCTGTCACCACAGCCCACGACAAGCGGCCCAGGGAACCAACAGCACCTCCACTAAAGGCAAAGTATTTGTTGCCTGCGGGCTTTGAAAAGTGAAAGTGAACTTGAGAAATGTGAATCGATTTTGAACATGACCCCACGGACTGCCCCATTGTTCCCAATGATTCCTGTTCCTGCCGCCATTCGCCTTCAGCGCGGCTATTACAAGACTGGAAACGCGCACACGCGGCACCACCGCATGCGCAAGCGTATAAACAAATCGCGCATCGTGTTTTTGTTCTGACGTCTTTACCGGAGACGAATGCTTGGCAAGAGCAGCCATTCGGCCTGCTGTCGCGTATTTTGCTCGAGTGTGTCATGCATGCGTGTGTGTGTGTGTGTGTGTGTGAGACAGGCCTGTCAGGAAATGACCTGTTTCCCCTTCCTGTCTGTCCCTGAAGCCTGACTGATGGCAGGTTTGTCATTTCAGGCGTCATGGCGCGATGGAGACTATGCTTTGTGACAGGAGCAAAGATTGGGAAGCGTTGCCTCTAGGTCTCCGTTTGGAACAGGCAGGATTGAGCGACTGTGACAGGACTTATTGGAGGGCATTTAAACTACCACCGCAGGGCTTCTTTTTTATTTCTCTCTCTTTTTTTAGAGACTAAGCCCCTAGCCAGATATTTTGAAGTTACTTTCAACATGGCAACAAGCATGACTGACAGAACGACTTCAGCGTCTGGCATGAACTGAGCTGGATCTGGCAACCCTGGTACCAACATGTGACTTCAGCTTAAAGTAGTTTTCTCTAAATCACGTCATGAACTTATGAAGTAGCTGCTAAGGTCCCATGTTCACTACATTTTTGGAGTTTTGCACCCCATTCCCACCAACACTGACAGCAGTTTATTTACATCTCTTTTTCCATTATGGTATCATGGGGGAATGGGAATCAAACCTAACTCCTGGTGATGCAGAGACAATGGATGTACAAATGGCACCCCTCAAGTAAATCAGTCCACAATATCAGACTCGGTGGGAAGGAAAATTAAATCTTTAAATAAGTATTAGTTGACATCCAAGACACAGGCAGGGACGAACAGGTTTATTAATGGGTTGGGCTAATGGCTGCTATGACAACGAGCCAATCATGATGACCGATTCGATTTATTCATCATTTCGTAAACAGAGGGAGGGATGAGGATGTGGAGGAAGTGCAGTGTTGGACTTCTGACTCAGGAAGCCTTTGCTTTCAGCCAGCTGGCTGCCAGTCTTCGTTAGTTTCCACACTTCGCCGCGGTCTTTTGTTTCTCGCTCTTTCTCGTGCCAACTTCCTGTGTGTGTCTGGTAAGTGAGTTTATGTTGATCTCAGAGATGGAGATGTATTTAAAATGACAGGCCACAAGGGTACGCGCAGCGATCTTCCAGATTGCCATCTGAAACACATGCACACACACACACACACACACACACACAGAGAGAGAGGGAGTGGACGAGTTATTGCTCTTTCCAAGGACAAACATCTCACTGTGCTATGCTCATACTGTGTTCCGGAGCAGAGGGCCTTCCAGGGCACTCCATCTCTCTAATGATCATGTCAAGATGGCTGAGAAGCCCTCGCCGGAATTAACGTCTCACCAGTCCACTCCCTGTCCATCTTCCACTGGCGTACACCTCAATTACCAGTTCTCCTGAACACAGGCTCACACGCACCTCTAACCTCCAGTAATAACGTGTTTTGATTTTAGGGTGATGAGGCAGGAGGAAAGCGCTACCTGCCACGAAGGCGCTGTTCATTTTCAAAATTGACTGGTTCTGAAAAGAAAGCTCCCTTGACATTTTCTTCCCAGTGCTGACTATTCTTATTGTGACCCACATTATTCTGTGACATGTTTGAGTACCTTTGCTTAAAATGTCTAAAATATGTTACACCTACAGGCTCAGTTTTCTATTTCGTCGGTGTCCGTGTTTTTCACCAGTTCATTCCTGTAAATGACGTCTGAATCTGGAAGATTCCTGGACAATACCGAGATCTGAGATCTTTTTTTTTTCCCAGTGATGTTTAGGTTGGGAATCATGAGGGCCATGGCAGAGCCTTCTGCTTGCCCCTCTTGAGGTACTGGGTAATAGATTTTGTGGTGTGTTTCACATCACCCTCTTGTTGTACTACCCATCCCCTTGTTAACTTTTCTACGGATGGTTTGACGGTGCATGAAATGTTCCTGCCGCCACTGGCTGCAAGTCAAGGCCAAAGCGTGATCGATCCAGCCCCCATGCTGTTTTTTCTCTAGAATTCAGCAACGTATTTCTCAGCAGCACATCATTTGCAAAAGGCAGAAACGCTGTGTCTAGGATGCAGGGACGGTTTTCTTCTGGTGACTCTACCATGAAGGCCGTGCTTGGGGAGGAGACACTGCACAGTTCACCATCAGGCCAGAATCTGCTAAGTCAGACCCGGTTTTGTTTTTGCTTTTCTAACATTCCTATATGCAGTTGTTTCAGAACGTTTTCTTGGCCTTTCAGACCTTTATCCTTTAAGGAATCAGAGAACTTTTTAAAAACTCCAGTCCTTATGTCAGCGAGCCATAGCGCAATAAGCTAAATAAAGTCTGGAACCTTGGATTAAAGTTACTCAAAAGTAAATTGAATGAATGAGGGAGCCCAGACAGATGCAGTGTTCTTTTTATCACTGTTTTCACCCTACAACTGTGCAAACCCCAAATAATACACAAATCCTAAGGTTATAATTACCTTTAATTTTATGCCTTTGTTGTTAACTTCATCGCTTCATGTTCACAGTAGCAAGGGTGACTCTGCTCACTCAGGGCGATGGGTTAAATGCAGAGGACAAATTTCACTGTGTGCACCGTGTGCTGTGCTGCTGTGACAATCACTTGACTTTACTTGTGTTGACATTTTCCTGGACATGTTGGACATCAGTGAACGCACTGGCCTAGATTTGTAGTGTGTATTGTAAATGGGCTCGAGCAGGCCGCACGATGCCGAACATTTATGCGCTAAATTATTTATGCGCCGCCCTGCTGCAGACGGCAGCCAGAGACCAACGCATCTAATCAAAATCAATGTTTAATCGCCCCTAATCTCGCATAAAGTCAGCGTACGGTGCCCACGCATACAAATCACCAGTCAGGGTTGCCCAGCCACCGTCCGTCCCTCCCACGTAACTCGCTCCCTCTTGTCTGGCGTCCGCCTTGTCTCGCCGTCTTCGGCTTTTCTAAATTCTCCCATAGTCAAACGTTATCTCTATGCATGATCTGCCACCATCTCTCAGACGTCTCCCCGTCCCTCTTACAGCCCAAAGGCCTTTCATCACTTATAATGAAAGTACTGTGAAGTGTAATTGGTGAAATGTATAATATATGAGGCGGCGTGCTGCTATAGCCCTACTTAAGTTAGTCGCAGGTTTTATGAAGTAAAAATAGATGCGTCTCGCTGAATGAAAGGCGCCGAGTTGGAGAGGCTTTGATTGAGTGCTTCAAATTGCGCATTTAAATTCCAGGTGGAATGCCGCGCCTTTTTTTCTCCGGATCAGCCACAAGGCCGCGGCGGCCTGCGCTGGCTGCCGATGCTCTTGTTTGCCCGCGTTGGGATTGATGGATCCAGTCCATCATTGATTTGGCAGGCATGTTTACTGAAATGAGAACGTGTGATTTATGGCTTCACATCTCGGAATGTTAGATGCCAACAATTTACTTCATATCAGAATAAATGTGACTTTGCCAGGCTGTCTAATTTGCTCAATATCCTATTTTTCAGGTAACAGCTTATCCGCTAGTTTTGCGAGTTCCTGTAGCTGTGAAGATAATATTCAAGCTATAAGAACGCTGAGGGTGGAAATGGTATTTGGGGCCAATGTTGTGACAATTTACTACAGAAGACAAGACATAAAGTGCAGATTAGCCACTATAGTGCAAAACTTTAAATTCAGTAGTAGTGCAAATAGTGCAACAAACAAAATGTTTAAACGACATGTAATGTGATGCAATAGAGTAGGAATAATATAAACGCTGTACAGACAATGTAATAGCTCTTTTGTTGGAATAGTTGGTCTTAAAGCGACAGTCCTTTTTTGCAGTGAGGGTGTTATGTGGTATATCTCACGACTGGACTACTGCAGCTCCCTTCTAGCTGGTCTACCTCTAAGTACCATCCGACCTCTACAACTCATACTCCAACCTTCCTAAATTCTCCCACACCGCCCCTCTGCTACATTCCCTCCACTGGCTCCCAGTAGCTGCACGCATCAGAGTCAAAATACTGATGCTGGCCTACAAAGCCAAACATGGAGTAGCACCATCCTACCTCACAGCCCTTATTACACCTCGCACTGCACCTCGTATACACCGAGCCTCCAGTACTGCTCGAGTTGTCCCTCCATCTCTGAAGGTAAAGACATTTATCTAGACTCTTCTCCGTCTTGGCCCCGTTGTTGGAATGAACTTCCCCTCGAGGTCAGAACAGCTCAGTCACTGAGCACCTTCAAACGACAGCTCAAGACCTTCCTCTTTAAAGAATATTTAGATGAACTTGTAACTTTCTTGATGTCGAACTTGTGTACAGAATCTACAACAGAGTGAATAAAAGTTTGTATTCATAGTTGGGGTCCTAATGAACCAAAACTGATCTCTTCATCGATGGTAACTTGAAAGCACGTTGTAAGCACGTTGTAAGCACGTTGTAAGCACGTTGTGATATTGTCATTAAGGGCGTCTGCCAAATGCCTTAAATGTAAATGCATAATATAATTCCATCTTTGCTTATATAATATCATTCATATAAATAGTTCACATCCAGTTATTTACCAGTCTGACTGATTTCAGTGTCTGGTTGGGTGGTGGTGCTGAAGCTTCTGAAACCTATTCCAGACAGCAGGGGGAGAAAAGTCCATGGGAGGGGGAGGATCATTAAACTAATGACATAGCTCTAAGAAATTTATCAGCAAACGTTTTACATGAATGTAAGTGTGCAAAAGGTATTTTTTTCTCCAAAGTGGGAATAAAATGGTTGCATTTTCTCCCCTATTTGTATCGACGAGCTTAATTAAGAGGTCTAGGAAGACAGCAAAAGTTTACAGACCAGGTTCCTGAATCAGTTGAGGGTGCTGTGGTCGACAGAGGGCTGCTTTTAAATAACAGGCGACTGTTCTACCAGACACATGCAATTCCGTGCTCTGTGATTGAACATGAATCCCAGTCTGATGGCTTTTGAAGAAACAATCTGTATGAGAAAAGTGTCTGGTAAGCCCATCCATTATAGAATACGTGGCGTGGCATGTTTTTTTTGCCTTTAGTTCCTGTTCTTGCTGGAGGAATATTCAACCTGGGTGAATCTTTTTCAAGAGTGAGTGACTTTTTTTAAACTGCGTAGAATGCGTATAAAGGGATAATAATCCGAATGTCAGTCACAATCCAGATACGCCGGGCCTCATGAACACAGGCCACGTGGGTGAAGGTGAGACCCAAGACAAGCAAGGGGAACAGCATGAAGCGGCTCCTGGGCTTCTCTCTGCTTCTGACAGGCGTCTCGTATTTGCTTGGACAACCTCCAGAGCCCAGACTCCTTTTCCTGCCTGGGGCCTTGAGTGGACAACTTCGTTGGCGACACTCTGCTCTTGCAGCTCTGACTTCTTGCCATTTCTCTCCCAGGCTTCAGATTCCAGAGCTGTCTGATTTTTTATTTAATTTTTTTAAACAGAATCGATATCGTTGCCATGCATTTAAATTGCATGTTAGATTTCGACACCAAAAACATATCTGCAGAGCCGTCATCACAAATAAGGAGCGCTGACATTTTATTAAAGTGCAAGAGAGAGAGAACCACGTGAATAATTGGGGCAGTTGATTTTATTTTCAGAAACAGAATCTGCTCGTGATCTACTTTCAGTAATAAGACATGAAGTGGCTATGGCTGAAGGACGGGGCCGTGGCACCTGAGTGTGTAACTGTAGACGCGCCTCTGTCACCCTCCTTTTTCATCAGCAGGAGTGGCTGTGACGGGTAATTAAAATCCCGCGGAGGGACGCCGTTGCTGCGTGGTTCTGGCGGCTGTCGGCTCCTCTGACACAGTCCTACTGCTAATGGATCCGCTTCAGAAAAAAAGCCCAGAAAGGCGATCGCGGTGATCTACCGCATCCTGCCCACGAATCAAACGGGAATTGATTTGTGTGTCAGATTAATTAACGCTGCCGACAGTGGCACAGTGTGGCTCCGTTTTCTCCGTCCGGATTCCCCCAAAGTCTCCCGGCTTGCGGGTAAATAAGTGGCTGTCAAGCTGTGTGTAGCGTTGTGTGTAATGTGATTGTACAGTACGTGAATGGCCGCGTTGCCGGTGTTTGTCATAATGACAGTGTTGTGCTCCGTCCCCACCCCCGGCTCAACGCAAATATCAGCCGTGGGTGAAAATAGCTGGTGACACACCAAACCTCCACACAAAAGAGTATAAAGTTCTTTCTCTCCACATCTTGTCTTTCTTTCCGGCACATGAGTGTAGAGACAGAGGGGAGGCGGCCTGAGGCTGTTCTTCTAAACCACTTAGACCCGATGCACACAGTGACACTTTTGGGGGGAAATTATGTTTGTTAAAAAAATGAACATTTTGTAGTATGTATGCCAGGCCTGTAGGTGGCAGTGCAACTCATGATTTTAACATGCTGCAGGAGCACAACCGGGGGATCCTGCAACTCTGTTGTTATTTTCGTGTTCTGTGAAGTCTGTGATGTAAGTGGGCTAGTATCGGGGCCACGGTGCCATCGTGTTCAAATGATTGCGGTTTGTCGTTTGGACCCAAGACCAACGTGTAGAATCCACGGACCATTTTGGTTCACAAAGCCTGCAATTATTGGCAGAGTGGGACAACCACATGAATCTCAGCACTCTGATTTAAGAGCGGGATATTTATGGCAATGCATGTTGATGGAAGGGCTTCCCATAGCCAGCGAAGGTGACACGTCGCGTCCAGATCCGTGGACTCGGGCGGCGGTGGACGGGTTTCCCTGCCTTTCCAGAGCGCTGCACCATGCGGCCGATTGATTTTGTTTGTGATCTGCCAGCGGCCGCTTTTAGGATCAGATGGCTCCGATGGTAATGAAGTGCTATGATCTCTGGGATTTCCCCCAGTGGCCCCGGGGCAAAGGGCCGCTCTGGTGACTGAAGTCGGCCGGCTGCGGCGTTTCGCGCACAGAGGGACTCTTGACGGGGGGCAGAATTAATGTGAGCGGGTTAATCCCACCTTTGTACAGCATGGTGATATGCGGCATACAGGTCTGCCATGTAGTCCAAGTCCAAGCCATTGCGAGGGTGGGGCAGATATTCAGTTTTAAACCAGCTTGCAATCAGTATACAATGATTATATGTATTATTCCACTATATTGATGTAATAACACTGCAGTGGGCTGGTGCCCACATCCTGCGCTCAGTGTCCTCAGGTCTGGATTAAATGGTCATGAAGAGTGATATTGTAATTGAATGATATATCAATTATTGATTGGCACATTATTGGATCAATGTATTTTTAATTAAAATGAGCTAATAATTAAATATTGATCCCTGGTGCATTGGGAACCATGCAGCTCCATGGTTCAGATTATCAATCCATCAGGACTTCATTCCAATTAGTATTAATAGCAAAAAAACATTTTTTTTTTTGCTGCTGGGTCACATGAAAGTTTATAATTAGGTGATGTTGCGCTCGTGAAATTAGTTATTGAAAATCAAGAAAATATATGCTGCAATGATCCATAATGAATAAAATCTATTATAAGGTTCATTTAAATACCTAAGGTTACTGAGTTTAGCGTAATCAATATGTGTAATGATTTTTTTTTTCTGAATTACTTTTCACAGATGTTCAATGAACAGCTTGGGCCAGTAATGGACATATTGATTCTTGCTGCATAGACCATCTTGATAACTGTCAAGAGGTGACGCGTACCTCACCAAAATATGAGATCATGACAGAGACAAGTTTTCTTGTTGACTTTTTCTGTGCATATAGTACTTGGAGAAACAAGCCTACATCGTATATTTCTGTGCCGTGCATGTATCCTGAAACTGGCTAAGAAATGATGGATGCATTTTATTTTTCGTGTTTGATAACGTTTTGTGCCCCGAGGAAAATAGACCTCCGTGGCTGCAGCCCAAATGCACACACATTTAGCTCGAAATAAATTTCAATATGGAAAAATACGTCACGTTGTTCAATATCTGCCTCACCCTGGTGGGTGTCCATTTACAGCCAGTAATGAATCATTGATTTTTGTCGCTCCGTGCAAGACAGTGAGCCTGAGAAATGCTGTAAGACCGGGCCCTTTTCATTTCTTACGTTTTGAATGCAGTTATTTGTGTGAGTGTGTGTGTGTTGTTTTTTTGTTTTTTTTGCCGTGACCGGTTCTTCGACCTGAGCTGTAACAGAGCAGGTTGCGAGGCTGGAGTAACCAAATCAGCCACAGCCTCATTTATCACCAAAGGCCTGCTCCCTGACTTCAAAGCGGCACGGACTCGCGCGTGGCGGTCCAGGCCACCCCTAATTGGTGTGGGAAGGGTGGCAGTGCACCTCTCCCTCCCACACGATCCTCACCCGCTGCTGGCCCAACATCTGTAGCGCCCAGGTTTTGCAGCTTAAAGACACAGACTGCGGGAGGAATATGAAGCGTTCATCAATAATTCAATGCCGTAATTTTCACTATAATCTCCATAAAAGCATGCGGGTACGGCAGCGTGGCAGCTGATTGATTATTTAATTATCGGCCGCGCTGTGCTAAGCTATGACATTAAATGTTAATCTGGCGGGTGATAAAAGTGAGAATAAGGTCATTTTGTCAGCTCCCCGAATCACTTCAAAGCGGTGCTGTCAGCGCCCATCTGGGTTCCTTTCTGTCAGATGAAGAACCTTGTTGGTGCACTCTGGGCTGCACAATGCTTTCTATGCAGATTTAATTAGTCTTAATTACATTTTCTGAATGATTAGGATCATCTCTAAGGTGACTGGTCTCCAGAGGGTGGAGCCTGCACATCGTCCCCAGGGGGAAGGGTGGGTCTGCACATGATGGGGCGGTGCATCTGCCCGTCCAAGGAAGCGAGCCAGAAGGCCGCTGGCCTGAGGAACGCGGCGCTCTGCTGATCCCGGATCAGCTGAGAGGCAGGCGGGTTGCCCGCAGCCCCCCTCCTTCCCCTTAGGATGGCAGATCAGGGGAGTCTGCTGTCTCCATAGATACCAGAGCCTGTGCCTAGCAACCCCTCTCTATAAGGCTCGGAGAATAATCACAATTAGACAGGATTTGTTTCAATTTAGAGCAGCCAGTGAAGGCTTTACCGGTAATATGGCTTTCCAGAGGCTTCCGTAATTATCGCTACTCAGTACAGATGAGGGCTTTATCCCATCGTAACCCCCCTCTTTTTTTAATGTAACATGAGTAAATATCACACAGTGAGTAAATGAGATTAATGGGATGATATTAACCTTCTTCACCCTCCTAATAAACCATTCTTGCCCTGGTAAGCAGTCGTCCCGGGAGTGGTGTACTGGTAATTGAAAGGGGGGTGTAACAAATAATTGACAGTTTGGGAAATTCCATTAGACCCGTGCAGCGTTTGCTGAGGCCAGTCTGAATTTGGGAGGTGTGTGTGTGTGTGTGTGTCTGGAAGCAGATGCTCCTGCTAGTTCATTAAAATGCCCCTTCCGCCCGCATCCACACTGCTGCTGGAGCTGCATTAACACTGCGGCCACAATGAGTGACTGGGGGAGTCGACAGGAGGAAAGCATGTGTGTGTGTGTGTGTGTGTGTTTTTGTGACTGTGTGCAGGCATTGCTGAATATGAAGGACAGGGTTTGACAAAAATTGCTGCGACGGTGGAGCCCAAGGATCGGTGGAGGCGGCGCACAAAACACAAGAGTTAAAATGGTGTCGTTTTGTGTGTTGGGTGCATTGTGGGGACTCTTGTGAGGGAGCATTTAGGCGGGAAGGTCCTCCCCGCCGCAATCGACCTCCCCTCCCGTCAGACTTTTCACCACAAACGGCGAAATTAGCGCTAATAAATCCCTGAGATCAGTATGCTGCTGAGCACCTGCTCCGTCCACAATCGTATCACGCTGACAGCCGAGGGCGCTGTTCGGCGCCTCTGAGCCCGGACCTCACCGCGGTTCTGTATCACGGGGCCTCTCGAGTGGAGTTTCCGCTCTAGGGTCGCACCAAGGTCACACGAGGTCACGCTGGTTCGTAATACACATTTCGGCGTGATTCATAACTAATCAACCGGATAAACGCAAGTACCAGAAAATGCGTTTTTACTCCGGCGGGGCCGCGTAAAAAAAAAAAAACGGCGGAGCCCAGTTAAAATGCTCACTGCTGCTGTCCTTGTGAGGTGACATGAGGACGAGCAGCAAGAAGGCAGAATTATGGCACTCACTTGGGGCACACGGGGACACCATTTTCAGAATTCATTCATTAGTGCACCGACAGCCGTGGAGGGATGACTAATGCAGCGATTTCTAGTTCCATCATGCACCTCAAGGGCTCCCCACCTCTCTGAGAGGTGAAAATTCACTTCATGGGTCCGTTTTTGTGTACTGATGTCAGTGGCAAATAATTTGCGTTAACTGTAAATGTTGCCATGACAATGAGCCTAAATTTACATTTATTACATTTACGGCATTTATCCAATCAGTAGTTACAGGGACAGTCCCCATGTCACAATGCTGGTAAGTGAGGTTTCAACCTGTGTATTTGTGGTCTTCTGGCTCATAGACGAGTGTTTAATTCAGGGCTACTACCACCCTACTGCAATTATAATTACAAAAAAAAATTGAACTGAAAAATAATATGTCTTATAAAAGTGAAACTTATCAAGTCAGGGGCCAAAAAGGGGACGTGCTTGAGCACGAGCTGTGGCCTGTCTGTCCACGGGCCTGTGTTCGGAGCTTCTGAACATTGTCAGCAATACAGGTCTCACACGTGCTTCATCGTGGCAGCGTGTAAAAAAAAAAAAAAAAAAAAAAACAAACAGCAGGACCTACCCTGCAGAGACACATCTTCGAAGCCTCCCTGCTGCGGCCCACGGTAGCCGTGATAGTCTGCTGTACACCGCCCTCTGCTGGACGCTGCTGGCACCTGCGTCTCATCTCCACATCTCATCTCTTCGACGAACATCTTTAAAAGGTTTTCTTTGCACGTGAAAGCCTGTCTTCTGTTGTGTAAGGGTTTTGAAGGGGGTTAGTCTTGTTTCTACGATTGTTTCTACGCACAGGGGTTTGTGTCAAATCTGAACCGTTACCCAGGTACAGTGAGACTGCGGAGGAGAGAATGGGTTCATTAGCACGACCGACGGCGGGGGGAACGGACGAGGAGGGAGGCGCAGGGCGAATTAGAGTAGCTAATACTCAGGCCGCGCTTCCTGGAAAGATTAAATGATGGTGGGCGCTGTCAGCCATGCGCCGAGGTGTTCGTTTTCATGGGAAATCCAAGAACAGAATGGATTTTTTTTTCGTTCTTCTCACAAACAGTGCTCTCATTATGCCCAGGGCCGACTGAACAGACTTGTTTACGGCTCTTCGCGCTAGAAACAGATGAGCTTTAAAATTTGTACCACAAATGATGCATGAGCTGCTCAGCTAAGCAAGTGGACTGTAATATGAATATGATGTATATCCGCGTACTTGTGATTTATGCAGTCTTGGTGCATTATTCTTTTTTGCTACACTCATTCATCCACGTGTCCATTGATCAATTCATTCCGGATGTCCAGAATCCAAATTGGCTTTATTGATCACATGACATAAGCTGGCATTGGTCTGTGCTGGAGTCCTTGGTTTTACAGATACATCTTACATTTATGGCATTTGGCAGACATATTTATGCAGCTGTGTCTTTTACTTCTAGGTCTTTTTTGTATTATTTGAGTCCATTGTACTGTTTGCAGAATTATTTTATACCTGGCAATAGTTTATTTCAGATTTGAGACGTGTCACTCACGTTACATAATATACTGTCAGCTGAGGTATTGACAATTATTTTGACCACTGGTTCTCACATGCTGTCAGAGATGTGTGTGTGTGTGTGTGTGTGTGTGTGTGTGTGTGTGTGTGTTCTCACCAGGGTGATGAAACACCTGTGTAAATGACATTTTAAGGAATCTGGTCTTGATCCGGGATTAGGCTGGACTGCCGTTGGAAGTGAAGGGAAGCTGCTAAGAACATCATTAAAGACAAAGATCAATGAGCGCATGTCGGGCTCATTACTCACTCCCTTCTCCGGCTAACGAGGGAGACGTGGGATGAAAAGAAGGAACGAGGGAGAGAGGAAGAAGGGCTGAGGTCCCAGCATGCACCACTAAACACATCGTTTTCTTGCTTTTTTAAAGTCTCTGAGTCATTTGTTTTAGTTATAATTTGGGTATTGTGCAGCCGTAGTCTTCTTCATTGTGGTTTGATGAGGAATCTACAGTAGTCCTGGGGCCATGATGTCTTTGTAGTCTGCATGGGACCACATTTATGTCTTCTTGCTTTTTAGAAATCAATAAATACAAACAAGAAAGGGTTTGCTAGAGGAGAAACCCACCCTTTACTTGTGAAACTCAGAAGATAAATGAAGATGGTTTCATAACCAAAGTATAAAAAGGAAGGAGCTGACAACTCTCATTCACCCTACTTCTTCATTTGTCTGTCTGTCTATCTATATCTATCAGTTCTTTCCGTCTGTCCGTCCATCTATCTGTCTGTCTGTCTATCTATCTATCTATTTATCTATCTAATTTTACATTTACGGCATTTATCAGACGCCCTTATCCAGAGCGACTTACACTCAGTAGTTACAGGGACAGTCCCCCCCTGGAGACACTCAGGGTTAAGTGTCTTGCTCAGGGACACAATGGTAGTAAGTGGGGCTTCTGGTTCATAGGCGAGTGTGTTAGGCTACTACCACTCTATCAACCTATCTTTTTCTTTCCTTTTTTATATTCTCTAAACACCTACAGACGTCTTGAAACCAAACCTTCTACCGATGCAAACATGCAGATGATCGGGGCTCCAATTCAATATTCAAATGGGTGAATGTAGTGAATGTGACATTAGCAAAGCCTCCCCCACCAGGAAAATATGGCTTGTGTTGACAATGACATCAACGATTGTGACAGTGATGAAGGCTGAACATGAATTGTTTGGTTCGGTCCTGGACGAATAAAAGCCCAGCGTGGGATTTGGTTCTGAGTCCTCTGCTCGACCACATTACTGCCTCTTTGTGGTCTTTTTCACATTTGTCTTTCCCTCTTTCCTTTTTCCCTCCCCAACTGTTCATCCGTCACAGTCCCTCATTCCATCTCCTTTGCCCGTTTCCCTCTGAGCGATGGTTTCAGCTGATTGCGACATTCGCATTTCTGTCGACCGTCAAACGTCTTCAGAGGAAGCACATCAGGCTCTGCTAAATCTCCCATTACAATCCTCAGATTCACACATGGCAGCCCGCCATCTTTACACCTTCCCTCGGCCCGGAGACAATGCTGCCGGCTCTGCCGATCGGTACCATCATTCTACAATGCCGCCACCCGTGTGAATTATTCAGAAGTGCAAAGCAGCTCAGGCACATTTTCTCCACTCTCTTCTCTCCCTCCAGGCCATGTACAAAGCCTGGCTGTGCTCAGAGTACTTCCCGGCCTCTCAGAGGCAGTGTCTCCATCGCATACCCTGCAAGCAATACTGCCTGGAGGTCCAGACCAGCTGCCCCTTCGTGCTGCCAGACAACGCGCACCTGGTCTACGGAGGCTTATCCAGCTTCATCTGTACAGGTAACGCTAGCCGACCCGTGCGTTCGCCTCACGCCGCGCTGACACAAGGGGAGAGTGCGCGATTATTCTGTGACCATGGCGACGTGGGTTCTGTGAGTGTTTCACAATGATGTTTAGACTGGGTAAAAAAAATGGGTGCTCCCAGGAAGCCAGCGCTTGTTTTCTTGCAGTGCAAATATAGAAACATCTCCTTTTTATATATAAATATATAAATATATATATATTTGTGAAACTGCTTTGCAGTAGTGCATGAGAAGATATAAACCACCAGGGAAATGAATTGCAGTACAGGGATGTCTCCGGAACGGTTGCGAAACGGACTTTCTGCATAGTAATTATACTGTAATTACGTTGATAGCTTTACCACATGCTTTACCACATTACTGCAATCATGTCAGTGAAATGGAAGTTGTATGAAATGCATATGAGTATAACATGTGAACCGAATTTCAGAAAAAAAAACCATGCTGATCGTGACCCGTGCCTAGCAGAAATGTGTGATGCATCAGGAAATTGTAGGGGGAGAAGATCGTCGAGTGCCATTAAGGAACAATTAGCATCAGCCTTCATCAGTCGCACTGATCATGTACAGTGAGACGATTAGTAGTAGCATCTAATTCACGCTATTCAGAAATACCACCACTGGTGTTGTATTGTATGTAATTCATGTACAAAGACCATATTGTACTTAAAATTCTAGATAACTCTTCTTCTATATAGTTACTTCTTCCTTGTTTGGCTGCTCCCACTAGGGTTCAACCGGTCTGGTTGGCAAACATTTTACATTGGATGGCCTTTATTTGCATTTACATTTACATTTACAGCATTTATCAGACGCCCTTATCCAGAGCGACTTACAATCAGTATTTACAGGGACAGTCTCCCTGGAGCAACTTAAGTGTCTTGCTCAGGGACACAATGGTAAGTGGGATTTGAACCCAGGTCTTCTGGTTCACAGGCGAGTGTCTTACCCACTAGGCTACTACCAATTGAATGCATTAATTTTTTTTTTTTTGAATGCCAAAAATAAAGATTGAGTGAATAAGTTAAATTATTAAATTTTTTAAAATAACAGCACGCCTGTCACGACTACGGACTTACGGGGGAAGGAAGCGCAGAGGTTTGACATGTTGGGAAGGGGTTTTTATTACTACACAAACAATAAATACAAATAAACAGTGGCGTGATGGCCGAAAACAATTTAACTACAATACAGAAAAACTAAAACTAACCCATAGGCGTGTGGCGATTGCCAGAACTCAAATTACAAACACTGTTACCAACTGAAGTTCACGAAAATGCCGGAGACCTGGAAGGGGCGGAAACATCCGGCATTTAAGCGCTGTCAGGATTGGCCACTGGTGTTGAGCACAGCTGCAGTCAACCCTGACAACGCCTTTGCACCATTTAATTCAAATAAATTATTTTTCTGATTTGCTGTTTGCTTAAAAATTGGTCTTGCAAAAAAGGCTGTCGTGTTATATTTTTATGGTGCATATTTAATATGAAGCTGCAAAATTGCCTTAAGCGTTAAATACACAGTATGGTGGATGTCAAATGAGGGCATATCTAATATTAATACAGTTTATGTCCTGTTGTGCCCTAAGCTTATGCTTATGCAAGCTTTTTTTTTTAAATAATCAGAACAGGCAGACTAAATAATGTATAAATACTTTTGTAAATGGGGTGGTAACACTTGACTATAAACCAGAAGACCCAGGTTCAAACCCCACTTACTACCATTGTGTCCCTGAGCAAGACACTTAACCCTGAGTTGCTCCAGGGGGGGACTGTCCCTGTAACTACTGATTGTAAGTCACTCTGGATAAGGCTGTCTGATAAATGCCGTAATTTAATATGAATACACACATAGCAATATGTTGTTCTTATACTTAATTAAATATTGTTATTGTCAATCTATGATACATGCGAATAGGCGTGTAGGATTCCCATGATATGATGAATATATAACTAGCTTAAAAACTTGTTGATAAATTAAATAAAATGCCGTTGTGATTTATGCAATATATGGTAACACTTTCAACATTTTGCACATAATTATAAGCCCTAACACTAATACACAGTGTTAGGTTAGCATAGTAGTTTTGCCTCAACTCTAATTACAATTTGTATAAAAAGTGTATTTTTTTACAAGTGCCATTGTCGTGTTTTGGGCTTGAAGTGGCTCAAATGTTAAAGGACCAAAAGCCACAATAGAACGCAATGACTCAAGGTTGAGGAACGTGTCCTATTCAAGCAGATGCCAGTTGAACTTCAATGTCAGTTCATATGACATTAACATTTACAGCATCTTTAAAGAGAAACAGAAACATCTTGAAATCAGATGGCAGGGGGCCAGCAGAGGTCTTCTGTCCTTCAGGCTCTTTCCCACTTTGCCTGAAGGGTCCAGGCTGATCCTCTAATTACCCCAAATTATTATGGAAGGCAAGTGCACCTCTAGCCGTGCTTAGGGCTTGTGCTGGGAAATCATCTGACCATCAGGGCTTAATGCTGGTGCATCTGTGTTAATTACACAAATATCGATTGTGTTACTGCCTCCAGCGGAGCCTCGAGCATTAAATCACAGGTTAATGAGGTCTGAAGAAGGTGAGGAGTTGTGTGAAGTAGTCTCTCTGCTAGAACACACTCTGAAACCAAACAGAAATATGTCCTGTCTTGCATGGAATTTTTCATGTTTTAGCCATTAAATTAGTAATGTACTATAAGGGGCATCTTGATTATATTATAAATGCTCTAGGACAGATCAATTGTGGCTTTCAGATGTTATTTTCCCACAAAAATAAAAACACAGAAATGTTGCATACGTTGCAAAAAACTGTTCATGCATCCTGACTATGGCATGACCATAGATACTGTAAGTAATTAAGTAACTCAGACATGCAGATCTTCAGAAGAGCAGCGAAGAGCGATGCTCTGGACAGTGTTTTGCTGGAAACCCCAGGTTCTGGAATTCATGAATTCATGTGGAAGTTGCTGTGTCAGTTTTCTAAAGATATTCGCAGACCAAGTACACCCGTTCATGGAAGTTGCCTCGCTCGGCATTAAAATAATAAGTTCAGGAACAAACTTGGCCTCTGAAAGACTCAGTCCAATCAAGCGTTGTGCAAGGATCGAGCAAATCTGGGACTTGAAAGATTTTCAGGTAACACCGCATAGCATAGCCACCGTGTGGCCATGCCTCGGTGGCTAGAACCTGCCTTGATTGGTTCTGTCATGTTCTAGCGTTGGATAATCATATTGTTTTATGTGCCAAATGACCTCTGTCATCTGTTCCTCAGGGCTACTTGAAGACCCAGTGACCGGAGGTGGACCGGAGTGTTGTGATGTCAGATGGAGTGGGTGTGACCCAGCAGTGGGAGCAGCTTGCGCCCTGACCAAGCTCCAAGGGTCGTCGTCATGGCAGCGGAGGTCGTGGCAGGCTGTGTCGTGTGCTTCTCGGCTGTGCAGCGGCAGGTTGAAGCTGTGCGTTCTCGTCCTCATCCTGCTGCACACTGTCGTCTCCATAACGACTGTCAGCGACAGCAACACGGGCCTGGATGCCATAGTGACACTGGAGGAGAGCCCCACCCGGGAGGAGTGACAAGTTCTACCCCCACCCCTTACCTTCACGCCAGCCTTCATCTCTTCCTCCTCTTTTTCCCCCAGCCACTCCTCCAGATTCAGCACACGCTGTTATCTGCCTGGACGCGCCTCCAGAAGCACCGAGGAGCGGGGACAGACTTCACTCGCAGAGACGAAGCCCCGCCTCTCTCCCCCACCAGCCCCACTACTGACAGGTTCTCCTGTCTGACTGATATCAGCTGAGTACAAGTGGCCTGTTTCACACGCAGTTGTTATTTGTGAGTTTGTGTTTATGTGTGTATGCATATCTGTTTGTTTGTTTGTGTGTGGGGGGGTACTTAGATGCATATTCATTAATGTTCAAAATTCCCTTTTTTTCCCCCAAGATAATGAAATCAGATCTTGTCAGATCCGGTTGTGCAACGAAACTCCCCAGACAATTTCAAATGAATGTAGAAGCATCCTGTCCTCTTTCTTTTTTTCTGTCATTGGATGACTTTATATAAATAAACTTACCCTAACACACGAATGCTTGTATCTGTGCTGAACGGGTAATATTTTATTAGACTGTCCTCATACACAGGCAGCTAACCTCTTCACACCACTCCACGTTTCTCCTTTCCAGTCAGTGGCGGCCAGTGGCGCACGTCTGTGTGTCTTCTCATCCCCGAAACCGCTGCTGCTGTTCAAATCCTGAAGTCACAGATACATAAATAAGCGGAACACAGACAAATGAGCTTCATACCGAGCGCGGGCCGTTTTTAGATGACGATATACATCAGCGTGGCGGGCTGCTATATTTGATGTAACCATGATTAGAGGCCTGGTTCCGATTTGTGATATGAGTGTGTTTGCGCGCGTTTTTTTTTTTTCCTCTCCCCGTTCGTGTTTATTTTTGTGCGGTTTCAAGTATGCGGCTTTTTAAGCGTGTGTATTTATTTTAACTTAATTGAGATGAGCCAACTCCCCCCGGACAGCTAATCGCTTCAAGAAGGCAGCTGATTGGAGGGCGCTGGTCCCTACGCATAAAATCCCCCATCTAACCCTTACCGACATCAAGGCCTACGTTAATTAGAGCTGACGGCTCGTACAGTCGGGCCTTTATTTTTTCTCAAGATATTTTTTGAGATGCGAAACGTTGGCTCATTAAAACCCCTTTGAAGACACTCATTGGGTTTCGACTCATCCTCCTGGCCTCCTAACGCGGGGCTCCTATTTCAGGCCTCTCAAATCCGTTTGATAGAGCCAGGTCCACCTTGATGGCTGTGGTTGGATGGCAGTGACATTTTGAAAGGGAGAAGCGGATTTGCTCGCTCCGAGGACAATTTCTCACGACTGCATCTCCGAGCCTCGCACGACTGGGTGTTTTTTTTCTCTCCCCACTCTCTGTTTAAAATTCGATTGTAAAATGAGATGTCTTGTTGGATTCTGGTCAGCTGTATGACAGAAAAATAAGCCACAAGAAAGGTTTTTCCTTTTTTTTTTTCCATATTTCCATATTTCTGAATTCATGACAAATCAAAGGGACGTATAAAGTTTCCTCACATTCCTCCATACTTGCGTACTTATGTCTCATCTGAAGACGTCTGTCCATCGAGCATTGCCAAGTTAAGAACATTGTTTTCTGAGACAGACATATATTTAAATAATCCGTCATGGACTCCTTGTATGATTTAAAAAGTTTGATAAAAGATGAAGAGAGTCATGTTGACTCTGTTACGTGTCCTGTCTTCTATGAATGAAACCAAGCAAAAGGCCACTTGTACTCCAGTATAGCACCTGTGTGATAATGTGTTACTGTCACCTGTGCAGTGTGACATGCAGGCACACCTTTGGGGTTGGGAGGGGCTGGGGTTCAGGGATCGCTCCCCTGTATGAACAGAAGACGTGCCGCTTGCCATGAACGAGGGTAGCCCTTCTTAAGGCGTTTTATACACTGTGCTTCTATGGATAGGACTCTTTTGCACTAGTTCTAAAACACTGAATTCTTTATAATTTGATTTTAGGAGATCGTTTGGAAACTGTGCTGAAGGAACATTAAGCCCCGCCCCTCCTGCATATCAGTGTTTCTAGTCCACCCTGTATCTGTTTCTCTTGTATTCTGGGCAGAATGGAGCTGCTCGCTGTTAACTCTAATAAAGGAATCCAAACCGTCTCACCGCTGTGTCCCGTTCCTCAGGGGAGACTGGGGTTGGGTGACGTGTTTATGTGCTGGAGTTTATTTTGAGAAGAATAAAAAGGCCCTCCGGCATTTTTGCGAAGTGAGGTGAAGATAGATGAAGTGCCAAGGGGCAGTAAACTCTCATTTATCTTTTCTTTTGGGTATATTGCCTTTTCCAAGGAACATTCCAGCCCAAATTCAAACCGGACCCTTTTAGCAACGGTCTACAGATCAAGTCACAGAAAATCACAAAACTTGGAAGAACGGTGGCCACACAACTGTCCGTCCAGCTAAATAAAGAAATCATGATAAAATGATGGGTGCCTCAGTGTTTTTTTAACAATTGTTCTTTTTAAATAGTTCAGCTTTTCATTATCCATGAATTGTTTTTAAATGTACTGTAACATGCTTTAAATTTCTGATCTTGCTTCGAGAGTCTTTATGCCAGTCCCATAATAACTATTCATTTTTTTCCCCAGATTCGAATGCTTGGCAAATGACATGCTGTACATGACACTTAAATGTTTTAACACAAACTAATTTTATTATCTGGCGCCACTATGACGCGGCTGATGACGTGACGGTTCGTCGCAGCCGGCAGAACTCCGCACGTCCAGAAGAGGGCGCTGAACGAGGAGTGCGTGTGGAGACTCCAGACACCGAATGTGGTTTAAGTTTATTTTTTTTAATTCTCATATTGATCAGAGATTTATTGGGTCATAATCATATTCAAAAAAACAGTCTGTGGTGGTGTTCCTCATAATCTTTTGTTCTCATATAAGAGACTGTGTGTAAGCAGGCATCTGAACTTCATATAAAAATTCAAAATGATTTGATCATTACAATATTTGAATAAATTATGTGTTCCAAGAACATAAATAATGATGGTTTTCCCCTTCTGTTTAAACAGACTGAATCTACTAAATATTAATATAATTAACATACTTATATGTTAGATTTGGAAATATGAGTCTTTTAAATTTTAAATTTATATAGTGGAAGAACCGAGGAGATTTTTATTGAAGCTGATTTCGAAGATGCTGAACAACCTGCATACGGTAAAGTGAAAGTGATTGTTTTTGTCATTGTGATGCACAGCATAGCAGAGCACATGGTGACACAACAAAATGTGTCCTCTGCTTTTAACCCTGCATCATTATTATTAAACAGTGGGCATCAAGGCCATCAATGTAAGCCACTCAAATGTAAGTACGAAAATGGGGCTTTGTTTTCATTGCACGTCTATCCAGTGAAATAGTGGCCACAATAAACTGAAGGGGAATAGTGCAAAATTATAGTCATTAGGGAAAAAAATGGGTCAGGTTCCTATTCATAGATTATTCCTAGACCAAAAGCGATTTTGAAAGGAGAAAGATTGCTTTTGGTCTAAGGGTAGGCTTAATCCATGACCCCATGTGCAATAATGAACCTGTGTTGAAATGAGTGTGTCATCTTACTCACAAGGTGCATGTTTATAATGAGGTTATTCTGTACAAAAAGGCCAGCGAGACTGCACAGGTCTTTCAATATGCGCTCTCCATGAAAGAAATCACTGAAAATGATGTATGCCACTCAAGTTTTAACTCAGTGAACTTGTCATCTATTTGCAAAATAACATTTTTGTGTTTATCTCTGCATATTAGTTATGTCTCCGTCAGTATTTATTGTTGTTTTTAAGTCGGAGACAGTCTTTTTCCTCTGTGGGTTTGAAACCCCTTCTCTAATGCTGGGTGGTTTGCTGCACGCTTGCCAGTTTGTGTAACTTATTATTTAATAATATTACTTTTATCGTATTATTTTATAATGTCGCCCCTAGAGCTGCTTTCTCCGCCGTCTGTCTGTCATTGATGATGAGACACAGATCACATTTCATTTTTGCATTAAAAGGGGGCAGCATCCCGATGCGGGGCTGAATTTATGTCCCGTTCTCATTGTTGTTAATATTAAAGCCGTTAAAGAAGGGCCTGATCTTGACTTGGGCCTGGAGGGGGAATAAAGGAATACTCGCACTAAACTGCCTTTTATTGGCTCTGGAACTACGCAGGGCGGGGGTATGAGGGGGCGACTGAAGCCTATACTGCAGCAGGACTGTGGGACTCTGGGATACATGTGTTGTACGCTCAGAGCGTTGGGTTCTTTGCAGGCACATCTGTGATGCTTTAGGGGGAACAGAGAGGGGCGCAGGGTGGGTTTTGGGGTACAGATGTTGGGACTGATCCCCAAAGCACGGGCCAGAGACGGAGGGTGGGCAAACGTTAGGGTCAGAGGAGGTCCGTCTGACATGGATTTAACAACAGCGCTTGGCCAAATCATGTTTGACATCGGTTTAACAGCAAGGGTCAGACGCAAAACATGTGAGTTAGCAGAAGGGGTCAAAAAAATTATGTTTGACATGGGTTTAGCAGCAAGGGTCAGATAAGTTAACAAAAAAAAAACAAGGACATAAAGGCTTTTAGCACAACATGGCATGTAGCGCAGTGTGTGACAGATCACATGTGTCCACACTACAAACACAGAGGGCCTCAGAAGTTTATCAAGTGTGAAATAACAAGGGATCTTAGACATGAACGGGTACATGTCACATTCCTGGCATGTTACTCGTTCATCAGTGTGTAACACAGACATGCGAGATGACACAGAGCGCCTGGTTAACAGATGTAAAATGGAGGGACATGTGAGCGCCACAGGGGTACCAGGCTACTTGATACCACAAAACTGGTCTAGTACCAGAGGTTCCTGACACAGCTCCTCTTAGCACCTGTTTAAGCATGAGAACATATAACATAACATTTATTCAAAATACCGATGCTCCCACTCGCCTCGGTTTCGTGCCGAATGTGTCAGAAAGCCGCGGTCTCGTGAGGAGAACGGGGGACACGACTGAGACAAATGATGTCGGGTCTCAGAGAGCGGCCGGGAAAAGATGTGCAGGACCTGCTGCGTTGGTTGTAACTCAAGTCCATTAAAGCGGAACTGTTCCCATCCGCTCTCGTTGACACTCAGTGACATAAGCGCATCTCAGGAGAAAATGACTTCAATCTCTTATTTTGGTTTGTCATCCCACGCTTCTTTCTTTCTTTGCCAGCAGCAAATAGAAACCGCAGTCAGTGAAAGCCCTGATGCCTCTTCCAAAGTGTATGTGTGTGTGTGTATGTGTACATGCGCATTATCAGCCATAATTTTAGTAGCTTGTTAAGAAACAGACAGCTGTGGGGTGTATTTCTGTGCCGACTTTCTAAACTCCAAAGGGCGGGGCCGGCCCAAACTGACACACTAAGTGCACCGCTATTATCCCGTCCCTCCGTCTCTATCAGGACAGACTTAAAAGGAAAGTCTCACCTAATTAAATATTAACAGGAAATTTGCACTCAGTAATGTTTGCAAGTGCAGTGCTGTGTGTTTCCATGGCAAATCGAATGGATCGTTTGCTGCCTGGTATTACACATGCGTAATGAGGACAAGATGGATTTGCAGTGCAAAAAAATAACCCCTGTCCTGCAGTCGCACGAGAGTCCAAGCGTCAATTCGTAATTGGACCATTTACACAGATGGGCCTGTGTGTTCTATGAGGGGCTCATACACCTTCCCGGGCTTTCCGAAGATGATCGTTTGTCATTCGAAAGCAATTGTACGCTACTAATATAGACTGCTGTGCTGTGCTGGTGTGTATCAGCTCATGTGTTGTATGAGTAGTCATAGATCATAAAACCAGAGGGAAACGAGTGCATATCAGTGATACAGCCTGTGCGATACTGGACATGTGGTAACGGCATTGTGAGCGTGCTTGTACGTTTATTATGGCTCATGACTCACACCAGCGCTGCTTTTAAGTTTCAGCGGAGAGTGGATGAGAATATATGGCTCGACACATGTTAGTATTATGCTATAATGCCTTTATATTAACACTTTAAAGATGTGAGGCCTGGCCGCAGATGGCGGGGAATTGACAGGAGTGGGGGATACGTGACGAATGGGGAAGGGGCTGAGGACTGAGACGTCCAACCGTGAACTAAACCTGCTGCTGTGTGAAAGTTATTACCTGCTTGGGGGAAATAAATAGAGCAGTACGTGTCACCAGAAGAGCCTATATGACTGGCAGCCATTATAATAGGTCAGATATTTAATGGTGGATCTTACATCCAAATCCAGCCCTGATTTCGGTCTTACATTCCAGGCTTTCCACCTGACTCACAGGCATCTGATCTAAATCCAAAGCAAAGGAGAAACAACATCTCTCTAACATCCCAAAGCTTTCTTACAGCAAACCCTTACTCCTGCTTTCCATACCAGCAAGAGATGAAGGTAAATTTCATGAACACCACATAATGAGCTCCGAGTGAGATTTTATGTTCAGTCATCCGAAAATCCCAGAAGCTCAGTTTTTTCACTGTAGACCATTTTTGAGTGAGCAATTCCCAATTTTGTAGGCAGTTGAAAGTGTCTTTAATGTAACGCAATGGCTAAAAGGCTTGCTCTTTCGGCATTTAAATAGACGTCTGGGGAGGACTGTGGGATGAAGAAGGCCATTGTGGCTTTTGCATTACACCTTGTCTTCTCGCCTCCTTCCAAATACAAATCGTTGCCAAACTCCGTTATCGTTCCAAGATGACTTCAAGATTAAATTACAGCAATGCCGTGCATTCTGGCTGCTTCTCAGCATCATTTAACAGACTCTGCTCCGCCTGGCCTACATTTACATTTACAGCATTTATCAGACGCCCTTATCCAGAGCGACTTACAACCAGTAGTTACAGGGGACAGTCCCCCCCTGGAGCAACTCAGGGTTAAGTCAGGGACACAATGGTAGTAAGCGGGGGTTTGAACCTGGGTCTTCTGGTTCAAAGGCGAGTGTGATACCTACTAGGCTACTACCGCCCGCCTAAAGAAACACACTTCCTCTACTTGTCGTTTTTAACGAATCTAGTGTGGATTATGCAGCGATCCCGTCGCGAGTTCTCCGATTCTTTGTGGCCGATGGCGACTTTCCCCACTCCGCGTCTGTAAAAGAAAACCCCATTGAGCAGAAACGGCGAGGTTTTCCGCGGGAGGGTTTTCAATGAAATGACGTAGGACGCGCGGCGGCCAATCACGGCAGGGGGCGGGGCGTAGCGCAAGGGTTCCAGTAGGTTATCAGGCTGGCTTGCCCTCTGCGGCTCCCCAACCAGATGAAGCCGGGAGAAAGTGGCAGTCCTCCGGCACCCACCGCTCCCACCCGGACCCCAAGTTCAGCGACGAGCCGAGTATGCAGCATTAGCGCCGCGCGACTCCCCACCCAGCCATGGCACCCAAATCGCTATCGGAGAAGTTCGCGGGCCTGGAGGACCGCGACGCCAAGCCCTCGACCTGCGCCTGCAGGAGGCAGTGCAACAACTGCAAGGTCTTCCTGGGCTTCTTCGTGCTGTCCCTCTCCCTGCACCTCGCCACGCTCGTCTGCTACCTGGACCTGAGGTCCGAGGTGAAGCGCGAGATCCTGCAGAAGAGCCGGAGCGACCTGTCGCCGTCGCCGCCGCCGCCGCCGCCCGGGGACCCCGAGGCCGAGATGCGGCTGCTGGACATGAGCTCGCCCGCGACGGACGCGCAGGTACGGTGACCGAACTCGCCCCGCGGCCAGGTGCCTTCAGCATCGCGTGGCCGCGGCACAAGCTGCCGTTTAACAAAGCCATTGTCCGCTATCGAACCGAAAAGGGGGAGGGACACGCCGCACCGGTCAAACTGCCTACAGTGGGGACCGTCCCCCCCCCAAAAATAGCATCGCCACAAAAAAAAAAAGATTTTTATATTTACCAGACGCCCTTATCCAGAGTGACTTACAGTCAGTAGTTACAGGGACAGTCCCCCCCTGGAGCAAGTTAGGGTTAAGTGTCTTGCTCAGGGACACAATGGTAGTAAGTGGGATTTGAACCTGGGTCTTCTGGTTCATAGGCGAGTGTGTTACCCACTAGGCTACTACCACCCTGTCGGATGGGGTTTGAACCCCCCCCCCCCCCCGACGTGCCATTCTCCTGCGTCGCGAGTGACGCGCTTCTCGTAACTCGCTTCACCTGCAGGGCCGGATAAGTGCAGCTCGGCATTAAAAAAGCCGCATCTGCTCTTTTTTACGAGCCCCTGTGATCTGACGAGCGTTTACTGTCAAAAGATACAAGCCGACGTTCGTACGGTCCCCCGGGATCCGCCCCACCTCCTCCAAACCACCGCCGCGGGCGGAGACGGAGGAGGATTTATGTGCCGGAATATATCAGCTGTCAAGAGAGGGAACACCTGTGATGTCTGGTGGCGTTTTCCCTCATGATGATTTCGGGGGCATTTTGTCCCTGAAAGTGACGCTGCTTCCCAGAAGCACGAGTGGAAAGGGGTCCAGGAGCTCTGAAGTTGCAGGGGCCACGAAACCACCCCACATGGGCACCAGAGTGCAGGAGGCGGTGACACAGGCGGCCGGTGCTGTAATTGCAGACACGTCTTCATGCCAACCTGTGGCTTTCGTCAGCCTGTCCCCGCCCGACGTTGGCGGATCTCGGCTCGGAGCTGGCGGGGCCTACCATGCGATGACTGATATCACCGCATGGCTCGAGCGGTAGAACAGACGAGAAAAAAAAATGTAAAAAAAAAATCCTCCCGATCCGAGAGTGATGATTATACAGATGAGGTTATACCACATCAGTCCTCAACTCTAAGTTCCCTTTTTCCTCCTCCTCCTCTCCTACTTTCTTTCGGCCTTCTCCTCCCTTGCTCCGTGTGAGCGTAAACGGTAAAGCGTGACTAATTCTTTCAAGGCTGCCCGCTCTGCCTGGCTTGATGTGATTTTGATCTGTGTGCGTTGTGGGCCCCGTCCTTTTTAATAAAGCGTCTTGGCGGGGACCGCGCTCTCGGCGAGGGGCGTGAGTGACCTCACGGGACGCGTCGGAGCGGGCCGACTGACACACGGCGCGAGAATGCAGCGGCACTCCGCGCGGTGTGTTAACGAGCCACAGAGGATGCGTTGCAAGCTCGCCGCGGTGTGTATTGGGCTTAGGCGGGAGGAGGTGACCTTTGACACCTTCCCCTCGCGCCTGCTTTGGTCCACGCGTAAATCCAGAAAGTGACGTTTTGCACGCAGCGCCCCGGCTTTTGGGACCTGGAGCCATGAGACGAGTGGTTTTGGCACCGCCTGCCACCTGCGAGTTAAAGGGCATCCAACCGTCTGCCTCGTTCGAGCGTAATTACGCCGTAATGGTGGTGTTGGCTACGGGACAACCGAAGCACCGAGCGAATAAATGACCTCTTTACTGCAGACAAATTTAGGTAAAAAAAAAAAAAAAAAAAAAACACACACGCAGAGTATGGAGACGCTCGCTCACAAACCGGGGGGGTCCCGCCTCCAGTGTAAAGTCAACACGGAGCCGCGGGTGCCGGGCCGGAGGTAAACGTCCCCGTGCGCGGCCGAGAACGGCGGGTTAGAACAACACGGGCCTGACGGGTCTTGAGAAATGCGACCCTGCTGCCGGGTGAAGGGGGGGGGGGGGGGTCATCAGGATAGACAAGCCTAGACGCAGGGGGTCACCAGCACCAAGTCAAGTCTGCGTTTAAAAAAAAAAAAAAAAGTATTCGGTGGAGTGGATATTTCGTTCAGGAGAAAAGGGGCTGGCAAACGCTGGGCCTAATTGTGCTCTTTTTTTTTTTTTTTTTTTTTTTTTATCCTCAAATTCCTTTCATGGAAAACAGTCTTTGGAGACCTTGGGAAAATCTTTAGCTCAGATTGCCCACATGAATGAAGTGCTGCAGGTAAACCCCCTGCTGCCTCGCTCTCTCTATTCTTTTTTTTTTTTTTTTTTCACCCCTCCTCCCTTGTTCCCTCCATTCTTCTTTTCCTCCACCTCTTCCTTCTCTCTGACTCTCCTAAGGCATTGTGGCTTGTGGCCAGGGCTCTGTGTGAACTATCTGACACACACACACACACACACACACTCATTCACTCATCCGGTGCTTACCCCTCCGAACCCTTATTAAAAGCCCACGGTTTGCCCCACTGCAGAGAGAACCCTCTCACCGTCAGGATGTTGCCTTAATGAGACCGCTATTAATTACTCTCACTCGATTACTTCTGCGCCGCACTGCCTCTCTCGCTTTACATTTACAGCATTTACCAGACGCCCTTATCCACAGCGACTTGCAGTCAGTAGTTAAGGGGACGGTCCCTGTAACTACTGTTAAGTGTCTTGCTCAGGGACACAATGGCAATAAGAGGGATTTGAACCTGGGTCTTCTGGTTCAAAGGCGAGTGTGTTACCCGCTAGGGTGTTACCAGCCTTTCTCTACACTGTAGACTGTAATTGAGAAGTAACGCGATTTCAATTCTCTGCGGCCCCACTGGAAGCAACTATTTGTATTAATACATTTGCTATAACATTTTAATATATTTTTGTGGTTACCTGGGAGATCCTGTTGCATCCTTTGGACGATCACTGTACCGCCGTCGTGCTTTTGGCGGGCCTTGGCTGCGCGGAATTGGATTGGCTGAACTTCCGTATCTGAGAAGCATCCCTTGCCTGTTTGGATGGTGCGCTGCAGCGTTGGAAGATGAGTGACTAGTGAGCCTGGGTGGGGGTGTCGTCGGTGAGCGTGGCATCCCGAACAGATGAGCTGCGCACGATCAATTGGGATAAGGATCGGCTGCGCAACATTGAGTGCCAAGAAACCAACAAAGAGAAACCCTACCGCGCCAAAGCCTGACACGTCGCTTTGAAACCGAATAGCGTCCCTGGAAGAACCTTCCCAAACGATGGAATGACAGAGATTCGTTCTCGCTTGCGTTAGACAGCTGATTCATATGCAGCGGATCATTGGAGGAGCGTCAGATAATACACGATTCTGTGTCACAAACCAAAAGGTTCTTCTGTTTGTTTAAGGCCTTAAGTTGAATGTGCAATTTATTTATAACATTCTTGTGCGTCTTTAACTGTGCTGAGAAGAAGTGCACCTGCTTCTGTTTAAATAAACTTCAGCCGTTAGTCCTTAAACAAATGGGCTTTTGGGCACCGAGGGCACATATACAGTCCAGGCCAAAAGTTTGGACACACCTTCTCATTCATGTGTTTTCTTTATTTTCATGACCATTTACATTGGTAGATTCTCACTGAAGGCATCAAAACTATGAATGAACACATGTGGAGTTATGTACTTAACAAAAAGCGGAGACCTGGACTCCACAGTCACCCGACCTGAACCCAGTCGAGATGGTTTGGGGTGAGCTGGACCACAGAGTGAAGGCAAAGGGGCCAACAAGTGCTAAACACCTCTGGGATCCTTCAAGACTGTTGGAAAAGCATTTCAGGTGACAACCTCTTGAAGCTCATCGAGAGAATGCCAAGAGTGCAAAGCAGTAATCAGAGCAAAGGGTGGATATTTTGAAGAAACTAAACCGTGCTTTAAGTTATTTCACCTTTTTTTGTTAAGTACATAACTCCACATGTGTTCATTCATAGTTTTGATGCCTTCAGTGAGAAACTACCAATGTAAATGGTCATGAAAATAAAGAAAACACATTGAGTGGAAAGGCGTGCCCAAACGTTTGTCCTGTACTGTAATTGGACCGTGTTCAGAGCTGCAGGTATAAAATGAGGGCCCTCGTTCCAATGAGTCGTTCGCATTCCTCCAAAACACTTTTCCTGGACGTTTGAGGCGACTCTGCATGCACGTGTCCAGCACCAGCTACGTCCCTGGCGAGGTCTGGATTTGAAACAGAAGTCGGCGCCGGCCCAATTCCTGTCCGATCGCTTCTATCGATGAAAGTCTGCAGCCTCCGCATCCTCGCCGAACGGCGGAACCCCGCGGCGGCCGGCGCTGCGCTGCACTGCGATCTGAGGGGGGGGGCGGGCCATATTCGCACGCCGTATCCCGCAGTGGAGGTCAGCTGGTTAATATCTTCAGTCTGGAATGCGAGCGTTTTCATCAATTCAGCGTCTCCCCGCGCCGACAGATGAAACCCGCCCGTGCACTTGAGAGGGCACCGGCTTGTGGCGTTGGCTCAGCAGGCGAGGGAGACGGCGAACCCGCCCTCACCCGCAGCTGGTCTGGCCTTCAGAGTGAAAGACCTGACCCCAACCCCGTCGCCAAACGAAGTGGGCTGAAGGAGGAAAAAATCCCAGTGAACTGTGGTGTGTGTGCGGGGGATAATGCCGAAGTTGGATTTGTATGCTTTGTTAAATTGGATTGCCTTTGTTTTTCCTTCCTTTCTTTTCAGGGGAAACCACTGTCCCGAGCCAACCCCGCGTGTTGTATATTTATGTTTACAAAAATGTGATTGTCTATAATTCATCCCGTCGTTTCTTATGTATGTGTGTGGAATGCCACCTATTATACAGTCTTTAGCTGTCCACAACTGAAGTCCACCATACCCCTCAGTTGTGGACCCTGAGCACTTAGGGGCGGTTTCATTTCAAAGCGAGCTCTAAAATCACAGACTGTGGTGTTTTAGGTTTCCCACTGCCGTTATTGGTAAATGAAGTTTCCTCTCCTAAAGCCAAAACATCTCTGGTTTTGAGGTTCACAGACAGACCCTTCAAAGCAGGGTGGAATCCAAGTCTTCGGTGTCTGTGACCAGATGACAATCTGTCAACATTTACTCACCGGGGTCACGGGTTTACACGGAGGATGCACACCGTGGCGGTCTGACTCCGCGGTGTGATGGTGACCATGGCAACGTCCCTACACGTGCATCAGCAATTGAAGCCCGACTGTGGTCAAGTGTGATGTTGGAGTCGAAATTGAGCTCAAAATGTCTTTTGTGTGTGCAAGGATTACTTCAGAAGGAACAGCCACACTGTACGGATTTGAACCGGGCTGTCTTAGTACAAAATGTGTCACATGTTGTCCACAACGCTGCCCACAAGACAGATAGTACGGTGTAGCATTTAATGTGTGATTGCACTCCTAGGGCCCTATGATTTCTGCGATGCGGAGAACGCGGACTGAATCACTGAATACAACAAATAAAACGGAGTCCGCTAGAAGACACGGAATTGTGTATAATTCGGGGTTTCTAGCCGCTGCATCCCACTGCATGTCTTTCCGGTTGAGGCGGGATTTTTTTACAATTCACGTTTTTATGTTTAAGTCAAACGTGAAGCACTTTTATTTTACAAAAGGAAGAATGTGTAGTATTGCGAAATAGTTCTTGCATGAAAAGCACATATTATTTACATGTAAGTGGTTTACAAATGAGTAAATGCCCAAGCACTTTGTTGAATGGTGATTAAGTGTGATATATCACATTGTAGGTCCCCCCACCCACCCACTCCATAATCATGTAGTTTTAGTTGAATAAATATGTTTATAATGGAAAACATGGTATTCAGAAGAATTAAAATGGAAAAAACTGAATTTATAAAAAAATAAAGCTGATATCATAGGGTACTACACTCCATCCCATTCATCAATCTGGCTGAATCGGTGGCAATATGATTAAGGGTTGCTGGGCATAATATAAAAGGAAGGAAAATGATCTAATTTTAATAGATTCATATCTATACTTGTTCCAATGGAACCTTGCTTTAGGTGGGATATATGGATGGACATTTTGTCCTTCAAGCTGATGTGTTGGGAGCAGATGTTTCGGACAAGATCTGAGGGTCTAACAAAAGTGAAAGTGAAACTATTGTCATTGTGAGACACACGGTGACACAATGATATGTGTCCTCTGCTTCTAACCATCACCCTTGGTGAGCAGTGGGCAGCCATAACAGGCGGGGATGGTGCTTTGCTCAGTGGCACCTTGACGGTTTGGGATTCGAACCAGCAACCTTCTGAGAATGGGTCCTCTTCCTTACCTGCTTGGCCACTACTGCCTCATGGTGTTATTTTGTCAAGGAAATCTGAGGGGCGCGGGGCAGGACCCCCTTATGACTGTGCATTTAATCCCAGGGGAAGATTATGCCGGTCAAACCTATGCAGGGACAACGATTATGAACCAAAATCGGAAAAATAATCTGAAAATGTTTTAGTTAATGAACGTGTGTGTTGAAATCAATGTGCAGTGAGTTGTAAGGTTATTTATTTTTTTTTTTAAGCACTAAAGTTACGATACTACGAAAAGCAATTATCATATTCTACAATGTCTGCCATCAGCAGTGGAAGACATAGATATAAACACTCGTCGCATTGAATGGGCCCCACTACGGGAGTGAATGCGTCAATAGAGTTGCCCTGTTGGTACGGGCTTGCGCTCCTTTTTTAATGAATGAATGGCCAAGATGGTATACATCAGGGCCAAGATGGTTTACAGAATTTTTATTGTCTTTGCTTGTTTCAAATGTCAGACATGTATTTACTGTTGAGCTATGAATAAACTGATAAAGAAGCACTTTTTGAAAATATAGCATAGCTTTTATGTTCAAAATGTAATCTGCATATAGGTATTTTTTTCCATTCAAAATAAACCTAAACTACACTTAAACTGAACTTAAACGACTATATGCAGAACAATGCAAATACAAACACCACAAAAAGGCTATAGAACTATAGAAACACATTTACAACACAAAATTTCGGAAATACAATATAATGACAATAAGATCTTACTTATGAAATGTTATGCCTTGATCCTTTGTTATTACACACGTACATGGCGCAAAAGTCCCACATCTTAGCTCGTACCATCAAGCGTGGTTGAATGAACTTGGTACCCCATCCAAATAAGGCGGCGGTATTGGTGCATGCTGAGAACCTGAATGCAACATCTAGTGTCGCGTGAAGTGAAGATCGCAGAAAACAAACCGGATATTGCACCGCACTACACGAAATTGTGGAAGTTCAATTTTCATTCACTTCAATGTTAACAAATAAATTGATATTAAAGACAATCCTGAACAGATGACTGAACCACACACACCTACGAAATCTGAAGTTTAATCCCTAAAAACTTGAATGTAGCTGAAAAATTTATGTAGCTTAAAATCTGTGTCAGTAGATGCAGTGAGGAAAAAGTGGCAGAGAAAAACAAGAGAATAAGATATTCATAATAAATAAATAAAATTAATAATAAATGAAATAGATAAAAGAATAATAAGTTGGCTGAATTTCAACTAACTTAATAATAATAAGAAAAAGTAGTAGGAAGGACAAGATTTTGGCTTTCCAAGGCAAAACAACAAGTTGCAATGTAAGGCTGTTTGTAGTCATTGTAATGTGCACTTAGCACATCCGAAATCTCATAAAAGTAGTTTAATGCATTGCACTGCCTGCCGTGACCGGAGCATCTCACTATGCAGGCACTCCAAACTACCTTGCTGTGACTTTTCACTTGCAATGTCATGTCAATTTCAAGCTAAAAGTGTGTGTAACTGGCTGAAAAAACATTTACATTTACATTTACAGCATTTATCAGACGCCCTTATCCAGAGCGACTTACAATCAGTAGTTACAGGGACAGTCTCCCTGAAGCAACTTAGGGTTAAGTGTCTTGCTCAGGGACACAATGGTAGTAAGTGGGATTTGAACCCGGGTCTTCTGGTTCATAGGCGAGTGTGTTACCCACTAGGCTACTACCACCCTGGTAAAAAAGCAGTCAATCAGTTTGTGCGTTTTTGAGCAAATAGTACATGACCACGGATAATGTTGGAATCTTTTCAATAAAATAATCACAGAATCTCATGTTGGGCATCGGTGGGTTTTGGAAAAAATGTTGTGCTCAGTATCAATGTAAGAAGTGTATTTTTTGACTGAGAACGGTACTACAAATTACACTAGTAAGTGTGCAGTCTTTATTTTCTTTATTTTCAGATTCTTAACCTTTCAATGGATTCAAATGGTTGTTTTGACCATTTACGATTTTTCCACTTTGTCTGCGACAATTTTTGTAAATTTTTGACTAATCATTGCACCCATAATGGTTAGATGACTGGGTCATAGCATCTCCAAAAATGCAGGTCTTTCCTGTACGCTGTGGTCAGGTCCTATAGATCCATTTGTGGAGTGCGTGCTAGATGCCGTTGACTGATGCTATAAAAGAGCTAATGTAGCTCAAATTGCTGAAAAATTTAATGCTGGCTCTGATAGACTGTTGTCACATTGCCATATCCTTTCCTCTGGAGGAGATGGCATCAAGCTCTATTGTAAGAAGTCAAACTTCGATTCATACCTTCTACCTACACATTGTTGTTGACCAGGAATACCGCTGCTTAGAAATGGCACATCCTGGTGGCAGTGCCCCTTTTTGTTTACTGAAATGTGGCAGCTGTTTGGCGCAATAACCATGCCTATGTTTTGATATAAGAAATACATTTCCAAAGGACTCAAGCAGCTTTTGGGAGATTGAAGAATGGTTTTCATCTTTTATTGAGTGGTCCTCTCAAGAAACGACACCCACACTGACCCTCCTTGGAACAGGTCTTCCACCCTGATTTCACTACGCTTCTTCTCTCCACACCTATAAGTTGCTTGCATCCCTAATTAATGAACCTCTTAATGAGCCACATCATTTGATGTGAACTTTTTGTATCGCATTTGGTATTTAATGTCCAATTCTACTTCAGAGGTCTTGTGGCTAGCTTGTTTTTTGCAGTCTTGTCCTCACCTCTCCTATTCAAAGAGTTGTGTGGGAGTCTGCTGGCAGTGAGACAAACCTGGTTATGTCCGTCCTTGACCAGCGTTTGAACGTCTTCAGAGTGGAGTTCAGGGTGTTACGTGCTTTTATTATCTTCAAAAAGAACAGCAGAATGTACTTTGATTTTTCACCCTTGCACTTTCTGACCGTGCTTGGCTGGGTTTGTGCCGTCTGAAGTGTAATTTGGGCTGGTAAACCCCCCCCCCCACCTCCACACCGTCTCCCAGTCCCGCTGCACCCTTTGTAGTGCAATTACTTGGGAAAGGAATTCTCCTGAAGCTGTTGTCTTTGTGTCATCTTTTGGGCCTGTTCTAGCCATTATTTATGGGGGCATTGGTTCTGCAGTCAGCAATAAATTAGGTTGCTTGTGATTTTTGCCAAATTTGCATGGCTCGAATAAGCTACGCTCGAGGAGCGAATCGGCAAGTTGCCTGCGTTTCCTCCAGTGCCTGCCAGAACCCATGCCACTAGAAAAATGCACGCTTTGAAGTCGTGATTACTGTGAAGTTCATAACGTCATGCCGTAGTGTTTTCCGTGGACTTTTACCTCCATGCACTGTTACTGGTGTGCTGAATGGTGGATCATCTGAAGAATTTTACCGGGGTGATCTGTGTCTGACTCGATTGTCTGTCTGTGTGTGTGCTTCAGTGCAGTGATTAAGTAGCGATTTAAGGCTAATCCAACTTTTGATGTATGCAGTCAAATCCTTGTGTAATGCATTGATTGAGTGAAAACTGTAGAAAGCGCCACACACATATGGAGATGAGCTGTGCATCTGACAATTATGCACTATGTGCATACATCCACATGGAGATGGTTACATTTGGTTAAATAGTTTTGCTATTATTCTCAGGGGACCATCAGTAATATGTGATTAATACCAGGATTCAACATAATTTTCATTTGATTTAGTTTTGGTTTTGAGTGCAGGATTGGAGCTTGCCGAATGCTTTCCTATCCTGGTAGGCCTGATTTAATATGGTGCAAACGTTGTATTCAGCATGAAAGTTCATATGGTGAGGGGTGCACAACCTGGCAGTCTTTAACAACAAAAGACATCCACAATCTAGTTTTGAAATGAATCAAGATCTTTTATTTATCTCTACTAATATTAAAACTTTGGTCCATAATAGATCAACAGATTGATTTCCTGATGTCAGTGGACAAATACTATTTCATGTCTCTTTCACAGGATATAATGTGAATTTGTTAACAACTATTAATTGCAAATTAGTAACATCGCAGATGAGGAGCGCAGATTATCAAATTGGGGAAGTGGTGGCCTAGAGGTTAAGGAAGCGGCCCTGTAATCAGAAGGTTGCCGGTTCGAATCCCGATCCGCCAAGGTGCCACTGAGCAAAGTACCGTCCCCACACACTGCTCCCTGGGCGCCTGTTATGGCTGGCCACTGCTCACCAAGGGTGATTGTTAAAAGCAGAGGACACATTTCATTGTGTCACCGTGTGCTCTGCTGTGTATCACAATGACAATCAGTTCACTATTTGCCCGTGTGAACAGCTACATCAACCTAAATAAATCCACATTTCTTCATAAGTTTCTTCGTAAGTTTTTCTTTCTGCATGTCATGTGATGCACGGGTTGATAAGAAGCGTACAACATTAAACATTTAATGAAGACTGGTTTTTAAGTAATGTTTTCTGTCCAAAGCTCGATTGCTCTGAAAGCAATATTACCACAATTTAATGTATATTTATAGTAACTGCTCAACGCAACCATGGTGCCATTGTTTTACTTTCACGATTTCTCGCAATCCCCGTATAACCTTGATTGGACTCTTCTCATTTCGTCCATTTACCGAAAGTATTCTGAACGTATTTTTAGTATTAATCAGTTGGGTCTGGGAAAAGATGGCACCAACACTGCTAGGGAATGAGGACTTCAGTCACGGTATGCGGTAAAAACAGATGGCTGAGTGGGCATCTTCTCTGTACTGGATGAAGAAATAAATGAAAGAACACATAATGTTTGGGGACCTGGAGCGGACAGACAGAATGTCTTGTGCCTTGACTGGTTGCAGGAGACAAAAAATTTCTGTGTTTTAACAGAGATTTTGACTGTGATTGGCCACAAGCACATTATGTACATTTCAGATTTGTTCAAATCAGATGCATGTGGCTTCACGCACATTTCTCAAACGTTTTGTGACTCTCTTCTGGGTCCACTGCATTGATTAAAAAAAACCCGTCGTGTTGTTTATTGTCCATCCGCACAGTTGGCTTCACTAAGAGCTGTCTTCATCCCGGCCTGTGATAAATCAGGACATTGTTGCTGTATCAGTCATCTGAACACTTCCATCTTCTCCACAGCGAAGGAGGATTCAGATCCATTACTTTCTTTCAAGACACTGCATTGGCTGAATGCTCGTCTGCATTAAGGTTGGTTGATTGTCCTTTTGAGGCTATTTCGTGTCTCTGTTCAGTTTGGGCGTCTTGCTGCCAAACACAAAGTAACGTGATGGAACTGAGCCTCGCCGTGAACACATCTGAAACCGATCATTGTGTACCTGCTAGTTTCATTAAAGAGAGAGCAGGGGTCTTTTTTCTCTCTCTCTCTTTTCTTTGTGGTACTCTTGGCCTTTTTATGTGTAATATCTTCTGCTTCTGATATCCACTTCTGCTGTCATCGGGTCGATTGAATCTTCATGACCTTACGGATTTGGCCCTCGATGGCTCTGGAGACGTATTCTCCATTTGTCTCTCCGTGTGCTGCCATCACAAACACAACTAAGATTTCTTCGGTCTCAAGAGCAAGGGGCTGGCTTCCAAAGTCAACAGAACGAGGGACGTCACCTCATCGCTCATTTCCACTCGCAGGATGACACTCGCCGCCTCGATCAGGTCAAGGCTCCGCCGTGCCCCGTCACCTGAAATGGCCCTCAGGCCGCGGTCGCTGCTCATCATTCAGCCTCGCCTCAGATCTCCAGCTGTGAGTAGCCCGGTGCTGATCGCTCACATCAGCCCTCGGAGGGAGTGTGTGTTCTTAATCTGCTCCTTAAAACACGCCTCCAGCCGATATCGACCGCCCCTCATGCCTTTGATGTACCTACGATATTAATCTTCTATGGATAATGCAAATGGAGGGCTGCATGTGAACGTAACATTATTAATGTCTTTTCGGAATTACGGATGGAACGTTATTTAAAAAAAAACAAAACAGTTTTCCCTTTCTGGACACAGTATGGCGATCCCGAGTGAGGCGGCGGAAATTGGAGTTGATTTGCTTTAAACGAAAGGAGTTGTTCACCGTCCCATGCAACATATGGTTGGCACATGCCATATGGGCTTCTTTGGCACGGGTGCCTTCATTCATGTCGGCGAAAGCCGTTTCAGGATCACGCACTGGTTGGAAATGGAGTTGAAGGCTTGACGGACGACCCGCTCTGCGTCCAGCCTTCCGGCTCCGCCGCGATGCCAGACGGCTGCCCGTGCCAGTGCGCCAGTTGAACGGATTGCGTTAATAATCAGCCGTCTTGGTCGTGCCCCCTCTCATTTTCTGGTGAGCGGGGCCCCGGCCGCGGTGATTGATGGCGCAGCAGTGAAAGCGGCCTGTCACTCTCGCTGCGCAGCAGATGTGAGGCTCCGTTCGCGCCGCGCGTTTCATGTGGCTTTTCGGCTCGTCCCAAATTGGAATTGTTCTCAAGCCACAACACTCAAAAAAAAAAAAAAAAAAAGACGCGGCGAGCGCTTGAGCGGGAACAAAGTGAGCGAGTACTCGGAGGAGAGGGAGAGCGGGGCGGGGCGGGGCGGGCGGGGGCGCGAGGTAGCAGGTGGAAAAACATATTTGCCAAATTGCTGACAGGTGCGGCCCAGCCCTGGTCCTGAAGGGTTCAAATAGAAGCCTCAGCAAGGGGAACCAAGCAGGCATTCGGGGCGGCTGGCGCCGGGCCACGCCAAGCAAGATGTGGCCGCGATGACTATCCGGAGGGTGGGGCCGGGAGACGCTGCTGTGGGTGCACAAGGAGTGGCGAGGGTCTGGGATGTTTTTTGGCGCAATGGCAGCCTGGCATTCCAGTTCCCAAGTGGGGCATGTGTGCCCACTCAGTAAGCATGTACGTATTGCAATTTAATGAGTGATGTAATGAGAAATATTTAATACATACTTTAAAATTTTATTACGATAATGTCCTCCAGGTTCCTTCACACCAACCTCCGTCTGCTAAAAGGCTGTGCCTTCAAAAGAAAGAATGTTGTGTTTTTTTTGCAGAGGGGAAGGGGGGAGTAGACAAAAGAATTTTTAATGAACCCTTTAAATCTGGCATTAAAAGTAAAATCTAAGAGAAAGGTGGGGCATGGAGGGGGTGGTTAAGAATGCCGCGATTCTGGGTTAAAGATGTTGAGAAGGTTCCAGGCTTCTACTTTGAAAGGAACAGATGACTTGATGCACTGCATGGTTTTTCTCCCAAAATCTCTCCAGGAGAACAAGAGCGCTTTGAGTTTCCAGTCACCTCTGCCGTGTCCCTCAGTCTGGAGTGAGATTAAACGACTGCGTTTCCCCCCCTCTTCTCCCTCAGCAGTTTCTCACAACATAAACCCTGGCAAGCAGTCTGCTCCATGACCAAATCTCACAACAAAGGGGTTTTTTCTCCGAAAACGGTGACCAAAAAAAGCTCATGGCCATAAATAAACCTGATGATGTTCTACGTTGCCTGCGTCTCCACAGACTGGCGACCTTTGATGTCGGAAGAGCCAGGAATTAAGAGGGTGTCATTGCTGATGGTGCTGGTGGGCCGGCTACGGCGGCGCGGCGAGGGGAATTTGTGACTGGCTTTGTAGAGGCAGCTGTGCGGCATTATGGGAGCAGAGATAAGACGTCTTGATGAAGGGACCTGCTGTTTTAGTACGAACTCTGCACGTTTGTATATCTGCATATCTGTGTGTGTTTGCGTTTCAGTGTGTGGTTGCTAGCCCTGGCCTTGATTTGTATACGTTTGTGTGTGTGTCTGTATATGTAAGTGGTATTTCGGGATTACGGCACGGTTTGGTGTCTCCGTACGGATTGACTTGGAAAGAAATTGTCGGAAAGCCTGCACTGACTGTGCGTCCCGCATCATCCTCCTCTGTCATTTTAGCTATAAAACATTTACGCCGTTTATCAGACGCCCTTATCCAGAGCGACTTACAATCAGTAGTTACAGGGACAGTCAACAGCAACTCGGGGTTAAGTGCCTTGCTCATGGACCCAATGGTAGTACGTGGGATTTCAACCTGGGTCCTCTGGTTCATAGACGAGGTTCATAAAACCCTCTGTGCCGTTCAATATTTCTCAGGGTACCTGCGGAGAATGGAAAAAGCACCAAAATTTCATTTTAGCAATGAAAGGTCACGGTTTTTGCAAAAAAGAAAAAAGAAATGTTGTCCAAAAATACAGAATTCAGAAATTCTAAATATTGATTATTCCAAACCATAGCAGCTTGTGAGCACTGTGCATGTCTGGGTTCGAACTCCCTTCCTTGCAGTATTTTCTCGGTGTAAATTTCTGCTGAAATCCTGACGAGCGATAAACAATGTCAATTGAACGCCAGTAAAATGCCAATTGAATGAAAGTGAAGTGATTGTCATTGTGATACACAGCAGCACAGCACACGGTGCACACAGTGAAATTTGTCCTCTGCATTTAACCCATCACCCTTAGTGAGCAGTGTGCGGCCATGACAGGTGCCCGGGAGGCAGTGTGTGGGGACGGTGCTTTGCTCAGTGGCACCTTGGCGGATCGGGAGTTGAACCGGCAACCTTCCTTAACTGCTAGGCCACTGCTGCCCTCATTGCAGTGCCCTCAATTCAGCCCATTTCATTTGACGTTCATTTTGAACGTCTGTGTATTGACAGCAGCGCTGTACTCGGCAGCCACTCCCGGCACTACTTTTTAACTCTAATTGTTAAACCGCCGCCAGAAAATCACTATGCAACATCATTATGATATAACTGCAGAACATAGAATCATCCACGTCCCCTAGTTCTTACTGTTCAGTATGATCGTGCAGAATCCTGGAATTTGAAATGGAGCCCTGATATCTGCGCTCTCTCTCTCTCTCTCTCTCTCTCTCTCTCTCTCTCTCTCTCTCTCTCTCTCCTCTCTCTCTCTCTCTATCTATCTATCTATCTATCTATCTATCTATCTATCTATCTATCTATCTATCTATCTATCTATCTATCTATCTATCTATCTATCTATCTATCTATCTATCTATCTATCTATCTATCTATCTATCTATCTAAGAGGTGGGCATAGATTAATCTATCTATCTATCTATCTATCTATCTATCTATCTATCTATCTATCTATCTATCTATCTATCTATCTATCTATCTATCTATCTATCTATCTATCTAGCTATCTTCTATCTATCTATCTATCTATCTATCTATCTATCTATCTATCTATATATATATTGATTGGCGCCCTTGACGTGGGTCCAGTTAGGACACGACATGGTAAAAATTCGAGGTGGGGAGGTGGGGGCGAGGGCTTCATGGGAGACATCAGCGCTAACGTCGCTTCAGCAGGGGACCCTGGTACAAAAACACACCGGTCGCTCCAAAAATCCTCCACTGTTGTTTCTGGCCTCCTCCACTAATTTTGATTTGATTTTACGCGGTCCGCACTAATTGAGTCCATAGCTGGGCCCTTGCGAGTCGATCTGATTAGATTAGCTGGGGATTCGGTTTAAAGCTTGATTTGGAGCGAAGTGTTCCCCTGTGGCCCTGTGCTCGAGCACTCAGCGTCCCCCCAGCCCTACCGTCACAGCTCTTATCTCACCCCGGCTCTTCCGCGAAAGGACCCCGCCGCTCTCCCGTCATTCGGGGAGTTGCGCTGTCTGGTCCGCGCCTGTGCCGCCGCTCGGGCGCTTTGGGAGCACTTAAAGTGATGCTTTTCAATATTCGTTTCCATAGTTTGAAAAGAGAGCTCCGTGAGTCATGTAGCAGGCATGCCTTGGCCTCGCTTTAAAGCGGCCCGACGCTCTGTTTGTTGTGTTCGCACAGGGGAGGGGGAGGACAAAGAGGGAACGGGAGAGACAGAAAGACCGAGCGGAGGGCCCGACGGTCTGGACGTGTGTGAGGAGTTTGTGCAGAAAGGGCGGACCCTCGGGTGTTGACAAGTGTCCTCGCCTCATGCTCTCGGCCCCGTGTGCCTTTGTGAGCCTGGCCTTCTCTCGCCGGTTACAAGTGCACATGTAAATATTTTGATGCCCCCCCCCCCCCCTTCTTCCCTCGTATGTATTGTTCGGTGTTGTTTTGCGAGACGACAGGACCCCGCTTGTCCCGGCTCTCACGATCGGGGCCTCTCAAGATAGCAACAAACCCGGCTGCATGCAACGGCGCTGAAGACCTCATTGTCAACACGCGACCCGGATAAATATGGAAAAACCCACCGCAGCGCGCGTCTCGTAGACCGTGGAACCTCGGTGAACCCGCAGATTTGACAGCAGGCTGTTTTCCTGTTTGGAACCTTCACTTTTCTGGCTCTCGGCTTAACTGCTCAACAACATAAGAGTGACAAATTATTATAATTTTTTTTTAAAAAGACAATGCGCTAAACGTAGGGGCGTGGAGGGACGCCATTCTTAAGTTCTCGTTGGGTGTTGAGCGGTCCTTCTTTGTGAGCCAGTCCCTCGCTTTAAATCCTTGTATAAAGCTAATTAAGTCGGTTTATAAAAAAAAAATAAAAATGAATGTACAGCTGCTCTGCCTCGCCACGTTCCACATGCTTCTAATCAAAGCCCATTAATTCCCCAGCCCGAGAAAAAAGAGAGAGCCTAATTTTTCAAACTTGTTGTGGCACCAAGACGGCATGACACGAAAAGAAAGGTTTTTTTTACGAAGTGTAACTGAATCCTGGCCGTTGTTAAGCCTTCCACTGCCGCGAACCCTGAAGGCCTGAGGTTCTGCACCGTTCTCCTGCTACTGTGATTACAGGAGAGTGATAGGTTTTGTGTGTGTGCGTGTGTGTGTTGGGCAGCGGTACATGCTTTAACGGTTGTGAGCGTGGGTTTGCTAACCCTGCTCGAGCTGTGCATGCCGCTCCCAGTGTCTGGCTAGAAAACCACTTTCTTCAGAAGGATGCACTTAGTGTGTCATCACCTTTCGTAAGGAGTGAACTTGTCTGGGAACTGGCCGCTTGTTGCACTCTCGAGTTGTCGTCACGTTCTGGTGAGGTCAGACATAGTGCAGGTGTGCTTTTTTGTCTTTCCCTGCGATGTCAAGCCAGGCCTCTGTTCTCCACTGCCACACTTAATGGCTGGACCTGTGGTGAATTGCACACAAGGCCATAGCTTGACAGGATCGCGAGCTGGACAATGTTATGACAGCCAGTAAAAATACATTTCCATCAGATAGACAGAAACTGTAGACATGTTCTCTTTCATCCTGAACTGTAGCGTTGCATTTGAAATGTGCACTCTGCTCTACCATGAACTGAAAAGTTTTAACATTATCAGCATGCTGGATGATGTGAAGAGCTTTGATACTTGGCAGCAGGTGGGCTATATTAAACATCACATTTACAGCATTTATCAGACTCCCTTATCCAGAGTGACTTACAATCAGTAGTTACAGGGACAGTCCCCCCCCTGGAGAATTTTAGGCCTAAGTGTCTTGCTCTGGGACACAATGGTAGTAAGTGGGATTTGAACCTGGGTCTTTTGGTTCATAGGCGAGTGTGTTACCCACTAGGCTACTACCACCCTGTCTTTGGCTATCACCACTTTGTCCTTGAAGTTGATGTGTTTCCAGCTAAAAAATTGTCCAAATGTAAGGTCTTAAGTGACTAGGGCCATATTATGATGGCCAGACGGCTGTCTCATAGCTCTTTGGGCAATGTAAATGTTACTGACTGGATGGCCACTGTATTTCCTGACGGCATTACTTTCTTTTAGCAGGATGAGATGCCCTGCCACAATGTAAAAATGGTTCAAGAACACAGCAATGAACTTGATGGGTTTACTTGGCCTCAATTCAAATGAACATCTATGGGGTGTGCTGGAACCAGAAGTCTGATCCATGGAGGCACCATCTTGCAAGTTATTGAACATAAAGGAACTGCTTTTGACAGCAAGACCTTCAGAAGTTTTGTGGAATCCAGTCCTCAATTGGCCAGAGCTGTGTTGATGGCAAAGGGGGAGCTATGGCTGATTGGTGTTGTCCAAATAACAGATGTTCTCCCCTCTAACTTGCCTGATATTCACCATTTTTTAGATGCAGTAGCGTGTACATACAAAGTATTGGTGTCCTTTTTCAACCAGCTTTTCTGGTTGACGTCATTCTGTTTTGTATCGGGTTTCAGGTACTCTTCATATTCTTTTACCTTTTTCTTTTGTTCTATTGCCCAAGCCCTAAACACCTTGTAACTATGACAGTCATATGATTGCCTTGCACAGTTACACCAATCCACTGAGGCTGAGCCAGCATGTTTATTGGCTTTTTTTTCTCTCTTGACATTTCCCACTCAGAATTCATTACGGACCTCTTGCATCTGTCTGCGTCCAAATCATCGCTCCTTGTAGCCTGGCATCTTTGATCAAAGATGCTTTTCGGAGACACAGCCGTGTTTACTGGGTGCTTTTTGGTTTGCGTGGGCCTGGTGTGGGCTTGAGTGATCTCATGCCCATTCTGTTTGGAGGTTTATCGTCAAGATTCGCAACTGTGTTGGACCTTCAGCACGTCCCTAAACACCAGCCACCATTTTAAGTTATTATAGGATATCATTCAAGGCTTGTCCATACACATAGCAGCATCTGGATTGTGTGTTCTGTTCAGATCTGTTCTACGAGTGTGTGTTTTGCGGAGTGGCTGCGGTGGTGTGTGGTGCGGTGCATGTCTCTGTGCGCATGTGCGTGTGTCCCGGACAGAGCTGATATTTGGCCCAGATGGCACTGGTGTAAAGCAGCTGTGTGTATTTAAGCGAGGGCTGTGATTGGTACGGATGGATGTATTAAACACCGCTGATTAGGTGGGTGCAGGTTGATTTGGCCTCTGGGTGTAATGCCTAGACACACAGTGCTGTCACGGAACAACAGCTTAATTAGCCCCCGTGGACAATGGCGTATAAATACTTGGTATTGTTGCTTGATGTAAGGCCCCAGTGCGGTGAGACCACTTTTGACGCTTTCATCAGGGAAGTTTGGCTGCAGTCTTCAGATGACTTGAAGAATCCTAATTGATGTACAAAGTTTTTGAGTAGAGGTGATACGCTCAAGGTATTTAACATGGTTGCAATGGGTTACACTGACATGGGTGTAATAGGGTTACACATACACCACCATTTAGAGAATAGTGTAATTTAGTAAATTTCCGAAGCATCAAATTCATCTAAATATTGCAAACGTTGTTAAAGTCTGGAATATCTCCATACATGTAGAGAGGAACTTTATCAGCAACAATTAGTTTTCAACAATTACTTAAAAGTTTTGTAGTATACAAATTCAAGACACTTGCGGTTTTGAAATGTCTGTAATGTCTACAACAGGTCTGTTGGAAGGATGAAACATTTTTGGGGGTTTGAGTGCTTGGACAATAATACACCGGGTACAACATGATGTAGGGTGCCTGATACACAGTAGACTGTACAAAAAGGCTCACATTACACATCTTATTCAGGATGCTTTTGTGGCTGATTGAACCAGTCGTATGTCTGTTCCCCAGATATTACCATTGTGTTTCTGACCAAGACTCTCACTGCCAAATTTTAAAGTGACAAGATCAGAAATACAGATACTTATGCTTAAGGAAAAAATAGTCTCTCTATATAAAATGATTTATTAACCAGAATCCTGGATAATTACTTACAACGTAAAGATTGGCTTAGGCTACGTACTGTATGGGAGTTCGAAGGGCCAGTGCTCTGTGTGTGTGTGTGTGTGTGTGTGTGTGTGTAGCGCCAGCTGTGCCCCAGCTGCTCTGGGAGCAGACCGCAGCCACATCTGGAGCTCAGTGGCCAAGGGAGGCGATGTTGAGCTGGCCACTAGCTGGGGAAACTCTGGGCTTATGAGGTGAGAACATGCCGAGGCTGTTCTCAGACCAGGCCTGGATTGGCTCGACGTCTGCATCTGTGCGCCTGTGGGCCTGCATTTGAATCGACATGTCGCTGCACCTGTGTCTCGCCGCCATCTGTTCTCACTCGCTCAGCCGTCTCCTCCGTGGACCTGCATGTTTGCAACTCGGACGTTCTTCGATTAGATGCTTATGGCCACTGTGATGATGCTGTGGTATCTAAATCGTACGCTTTGTGTTTAATTCCATGCAGCAGATTAGTGTGCGTGTGTCTTGTTTATCCATTAATTTTAACTCCTCAACTAGAGGGATTCTCAGAATTCATTATGCTATTGTAATTTGCCAGAGAACATTTAATTTCAGGCTTTTTCCCTCTCTCAGCCAACACAAACAACTAAATAATCTGATTTCCACAGTAACTGGAGTACTCTGCTGAGGGTTGACATCACTGGCCTTTGCTCAGAAATCTGTCTCTTAATTCCTCGGTTGCACCCCCCTCCCCCTGCCTCATATCTATAATAGATCTACATGGCCAGGTGGCCAGCCAGGCAGAGCCAGACTTTCTGACATTGTTGTGTGTGTGTGTGTGTGTGTGTCCAAGACTATAAAAACTGGCTTATGAACCTTTAGAGCGTTTGGAACTCTTCAGATCTCTGAGTCACCGACGTGTTGGCCCAGCTGAATCCCCAATGCCACCTTACGTGGTTTTTCATCCCTGTCATTGTAATATTTGTTCATCAGTAATGTCTCAGCGTATTAGATGAAAAACAAACCTTTAATATGTAGCAGTGTAAAGAACGAGAACACGAAATCTCTGTGTTTTGACATGTTTTGAGCACAAATCTTACGCCGTTGTCTTGAAATGGAGTTCTCAGCCAGGGCCAAGGTGGGATTTGAGAAGCTGTGTACTATTTTACAGGCCAGCATGGGAACCAGAGAGGATTCAAAGCCGCCTCCTTTACGGATTCCATTTAGTATGATCAGTGGCAGCAATTAGCACAGGGTCATCGTCGGACTCATTCCGGAATTTGGCCAAGCGGGAGTGAAAAACATTTATACAAATATCATCTCTTCAGAACATTGTGCAATTTTCCCCTTCCTTTCCCGAGCAGACATGTGCCCCAGCTACAAAACTACGCATCTTAAATCAAACTGCGCAAAGGATTCTGTGGATTTTTCCCAGTCCTGTCTCACCTGTGAAGAGATTCTGGAGAAAATTTAGATTTAAGACCTTTTCTTTTTTTAAATAGCTTTTTCTTTTCTTAGTGTCACTGTGAATAATAGGCAAATTTTGCAATATCTGTAATGTCCAGGATTTCTGCCATGCCGGTAAACCCAGGGAGATCATGATTTAGCAGTGGAACTGCAGAGAATTAGCAGGAAACATGCTGTGTTGGTTTGGAGTCTGTTCCTTTTTTTTTTTAATGGATCAATAATCAAAACAATTTCCGCGTGCTTGTACCGGTATTGGCACTGGTGGGCTATGGCTGGTTCACTCAGCCAAATCCAAATTTCTGGGTAGAACATTTCTAACTGTTACTGATGAGCCTTGAAATCATGTTAAAGATTTTCTCCTGGCTAATACCCAGTTCTGCCCCACCTCTTCCTGTCACAGTGACCTGAAGTGATTTACACCTCTCTCTGCACCTTTTATACCAACACCAGAATAAAAAAATACCCAATTATTACCCAACGTATGTGGCATATTTTAAGGCCACTTTAAGACATTTAAATTCAAATGAAGCCCTTTTCTCAAAAACAAATGTAATACTTTTCTAAACTTTTAAAGGATCGGCAGGCAGGCCCGTTGTTAAATTTGATATGCTTTAGAATGACGTCTATCATGATCATGGCTGGTGCATCATATTGTTTTTGTCTTTGTATCATTTTACCCCTTTTTCTCGTGCTGTGTGGCCCTATAACTCGAATGGCAGTGATTTTTATATTGTCACATTTTGTGGCTGGAAAGGGATCAGACAATGTCACAGTGTCAGTAATGTGAAATGTGCAAATCTCATAAAGAGACATGTTGACAGCGTAAGAGACAGGTCCAATGGGTGCCATTTTGTGTGCTACACCCCATCATTTGGCTAATCATATTGTTTTAATAAGAAGCGGTCAGCCAAAGCTGGCCTGTAGGAGGGCCTGCTCAGGCTGATGAAGCCAGCGTTTTGCATGGGGAAACACTTTTGATGCGCAGGCAGTGTTTCCTTAAAGATGTCACTCCAGTTATAGCTATTCCATCCATTTTCTAAACCTAATTTTCCAGGTCCATGTCATGAGGATGCTGGAGTTTATGGCAGCAATATTCAGGGGAGGCGACCAGTCCATTGTAGGATTTAAATAAAATAAAAGATTTAAATAAAATAATGTTTTATTAATATTATTATTATTATGACTGTCAAAATTTTTTTTTTCTTAAGTTTAATGTGTTTAAATAGGTACTGAAGGCAGGTACCAGATAAACTTGATAGCTGCAGACCGCAGGATGGGCACCCGCGTGGCACGCAGATGGGATCAGATTGAAAATAAATCAATAAAACGGTAGCCTGGAGCAGCAGATCCACTTTCCCAAAAGCATTCCCAGAAGTGATAGCATTCGGTGGACCTGCCAAAAATGCGCAGCAAGTCGCTGCAGGAGTGAAATTCTGAGATTTTAGAGAGGGTGGGGATGTGTGTGTGTGTGTGTGTGTGTGTGTGTGTGTGTGTCTATACTTTTGAGTGAGTCTCAATATCGGTAGTGGCCATTAGTTTCAGATTCAGCTGCATTGTTCATTTTATTTAGTGCAGCGTCATAGTTTGCGCTGATAAGGTGTAAATGGTGGCGCTACGTCAGAGGGGTCTCAGTTGTGTCAAAAGAAAGCTGAAGGACTGATCTTAGATTACGAATTAACAAAAAAAAATGTATTACTCTGGTAAAAGTGCAGAAGTACTACACTATTGGTTCCCACAGCTGGGGTGGGTGGGGCTACTTTGTCACATGAGGCATGTTTTCCATGTGCATTTCCATTATAATTTTTTTTTTTTATTATTGTGACCTTTCCCAAGGCACATGGGCAGCAAAAGTATTTCAATATTCAATATCTATTCTGTTGCCTTTTACATTTTAGCTTTTGTGGCCTTTTTGTCCACAGACAAGATTGTGTACTCTCCAAGTCTTTTGTCTGGCACTGTCTTGGTTTTAGGGGATTTACGTTTTGTGTAAATCACCAAATCAGAGCTTGAAGTCTCGTGCTTGCATAATTGATCAATAAATTCATTTGATTCGTTAGTGTGTTGTGTGTGTGTGTGTGTGTGTGTGTGTGCCCCTCCCCACCAAGACCGGCAGCACTTTAGCCTGCTGGGAGATTCCTCCTTCCAGCCTTTCCCATGAAGACCGGTCCTCGCGTAGAAACTGTACAGGCATCCTGCTTTAACTCCAAGCCATATCTCCTCACTCGAGGCGTGTGTGGAGCTGGTATCCTTGTGTGATAATAGGTGGAATATTAGCCCCTTCGCTTAATGCGTGTGTCGCATGATAGAGTCAGATTGCACAGTCTAGACAGGGCGTCTCTTGAGCCTTTTCAGGACAGGGTGGCGTTAGGTTAGCATTTGGCAGGTCAGCATCCTCCTCCTATCTCTCACTCTTCTCCGTTTCCCTCCCAATCGCATGCTTTCCCCGTTGCTTCCTGCCTCGAGGCTTTAGGCAGAGTTGTGGTCAGCTTCCCAGTCGTCGGATATCCCGCCAGTGTGAAGTCCTCAAATGCTGCTAATTGTGCCTCTTGGCGAGAGGCTTAAACCCAAGTAGCTGCTAGGCTCCCTTCCTCCTTGTCTTCTTGGATAAAGTCTGAAATGCAGTCATCTTTGGAACTAATTGATGTTGCTGCTGCTCTTTATGATGTTTCAGGAACTTTACCGCGAGAGTTGCCTACTGGCTGACGTCTTGCAATGAGAAATAGATTCATAACGTATGAAGCGATGTCAATTCCTTGCACCTTCTTTTAATGAACCCGGCAAGGCATTTATTGCATCTGCGTGCCTCTCGGATCTAATTGTTTCTGGAATTGGTTTTCCTGCAGCCCGGCGTCTTGTAGACTTGCTCTGTTTTAACCTTTTGGCACGTTCCTCGCCCTTTTTCCCGCCTCGTTTTTATCGCGTCTTACTTTGTTGTGAGACATCGACCTGCTGCCAGGACTGTGAAATCTCATCCGTGTTCTGTGGCTGTTGTCCGCATTCTTGTGAAGGTTGGTGTATGTGGGGTGGGCTGAGCCCCTTTCATGGTAATGAATTTTGAAAATGCTTGTTTAAAAATGCCCCGCCACTTTTGTTTCTTTGTGGGCATGTGCTGATTGACGGATTGCTTCAAAGGTTTTTTTTTTTTTTTACAGGCGGAGCGCATACAGCAGAACTGTTTTTTTTTTTTTGGGGGGGGGGACGACTCACTTGTCATAAATCTGGGCACTCATCAGGCGGTTTATCAAACAGCGTATTTGTTCGTTCAGCTTCTCTCTTTTTTTTTTTAAAGAATTTACCTGCTCTGCGAATACAAGCCCTTGTCAATCTTAATCTCATTCTTAATCCGCTAAACGGGACACCCTACACCTCACACGAGCTGGAACTGTTTTAGGGCTTAAGATACGGGATGGTTTTTTATTATTATTATTTTTTTTGCCCCGTGACTTGTTGAACATGATGTACAATGCTGTGGCTTAGGCTGTCAGTATCAGATTTCGGAGGCGTGCTTTAGTGCCTGGCAGATGGGAGTACATACTTCTGACAGGTCGTTCAGACTATAGGATTCATACCCCAGAGGGCTTCCTGGTGTATTTTGGGGGTTTTGTTTAGACATACCTTTCCCCTTTTTGTTGTCCAGTGTTCGGAAGGGAATAGGCTGTTTGCCATGGGTTGCCGCGACCCTGACCGGCGGCCAGTTGCCTGCGGTAACAAGGTGACAGAGGCTGAAGGTTTATTGGGGTCTGTAGTGTTGTAATGTGGTTTTAAGGTTGGGAGGTTAAAAGAGGATGTGCGAGGCTTCTTCTGCCTTGAGTGGGTGTGCACATAGTCATGCTGAATCAGGAGAGGACATTTTTGTCCCAGTTTTTAAAAAGTATAGCTGTCGGTATATGGAAGAATGTAGCTGGCTGGCGTTTGTATATGCTGGGGTGGGAGTTGTGTCCTGTGTGTGTGTGTGTGTGTGTGTGTGTGTGCGCCTGGCTCCAAATACACCTCCACACCTGGCTAACATTAGCGGCGGGCACAACAATAAAGTGCTGGAGAGGAGCTCTGAGTTCAGTACGGTTGCTGGCAGGGCAGTCCTTACCTCAGCCAACACAGAGAATAATGGAAGGAAGAGAATTAGATCACAGAGAGAGACTGAGAGGGAGAAAGGTGGAGCGTTTTAACGTCAGCCTCTTGAGCCACTTTTGCTTCCCTACTGATGCTTAGACCGATTGGTGTGGGCATCGTAGGCCAGGCGTTGTGTGGGCGTCCTCCAGTTCACGTGAGCTTCATTCCTATAGGAGCTATGAGAATTATCATGATGTATCCGTGTTCATGAATCTTGTTCCATTATGGGCAAAACAATTGTGGGGACATTTTTTGCAGGTTACATTCCAAACATTTTACTATGTGAAATTTTATACATGAAACGTTTATGTATGGTTACCCAGGATGAGGTTATTACACATAGGGTAATTATGTGTATATATAACATATATAATGCCTTGTCAAATATAATAAGGCTATGGTGTCAAAGAGAGAATGGAAGTAATACTTCTGTGTAGTGGAAATGGAGGGTCATACCAATGGAATGTCTCTGTATTGTAAATCAACAGGGATTCTTTTGGAATCATGCTTACACACACACACACACACACACACACTCATTAACACACATTCTCTGCTTTCGGCCACACTCCCTATCTGTCTCTTGTTCTTTCATTTTTCTCCCCCTCATCCTTCTCCTCTTTTTGATTGGACAAAGAAGTAGTACTTATCAATATTTTTTTAACGTTCAAATCCAGATAAGCCAACAGGCCGAGAGTGTCCTGATAAGGACCTGTCTATCTGCTGCTCCACTTTTACCTCTGATACCCAGGTAGAACAAAGCCACGTAATCCTATCCTGCAACACACTCCATGGGGAGCTCAGGGCGTGTTTGTGTTTAATACAGACAATTTTATAGTCCAGACACCGAGACGGTTCACCTTTGTTGTTTAGTCGTTCATCAGCTTCTCCTGCCCTTTTCTCATGTGTGCAGAGCCCACAGCCCAGGAGCGTCATGCTTGAAGAGCCTCGTCTTGTGAAGGAGAACATCGTTCACCGCATCAAAAGAAGCCAGCGAGACAAACGGCCAGAAACAGGTACCTCACCCTAAAACAGCACTCTGTCCTTAGTGGCCTCACAGCCATAAGGGCATGTTGTTGGTTTGAATTTCTCGTTTGTGGCCCTCAGTACACAGCATTGTCGAGCTCGTGTCATTAAGAATCAATAGGAAGGTCTTGTGTCTCCTTGCCTGGGTGGGGCGGGAATCCTATAGACGTGGAGTGCGTGTGTACGTCTGAGAGCTTGTGTCCCGTGGTGTATCTTGATGGCAGGGAATGTGGGTTTGTTTCATGTGGTGCGCGTTTGAAAGGCCCGAGACGTTGGCATGCAAGCTGCCCTGCCGCTCATCTGGTCGGCTTCTCTGTCATCATCCCGGCTTCCAGCCTCTCCGCCGTCCCCACCTCTGCATCCATATATTACACATTTATCACATTTGCACCCGCGGCCCACCCCTCCCCCACCGCTCGGGTAACAGCACTTGCATTCCTTTCCCCTGATAGGGTCCAAAAAGCAGTCAGCGGAGCCGAGATCGGCGACTGGGCTGTGAGTATCGGGTTTTGGTGTAGGCTATTGGCTTCCACGTATCCTCTTTCCCTACATCTGCAGGTGGGAGACGTATTGTTTTACCATATTAGTGCGCTTTTGTTTCTTAATCAGGACACTAAGCTTCGAACTCTGACTCTGATTTTGGCTCTGCTGTTTTTTATTAAACAGGAGCACAGCGTCCTCTGTGCTGGGTAGCTTTGTGAAATCATAATAAATCACAAATGGCATGTCCGAACGCTTTAAATAACTCTGACAGGGAGGCTCTGATGATTGTCGCATACACACTTGACACGCACACAGGCTAGGCTGCAGAGACGAGGTACGCCAGCATGTTTTGTCAAAATGATAAATGCCAGGGAGCCTTGGCAATGTTGGCCAAGAAGCGGCCAACAAGATGCTTGCCTGGCATCCGGATCCAAACATGCCCATAACCACCATAAAGGATAAAGGGAGTGATCTGTTAAGAACAGCCTGGAAACCCCCAAAAAAAGTGACTGGCATAAAAGGATGGAGCCACTACAAACAAGCCTGCAAACACGAGGGATTAGAAGAACCATTACAAATTAGCCCTGAACCAGAGTGGAAGTTTACAACCCCTGGCAGATGAAAATGGGGCTTTGGCATGCCCACAGACATACTTAGAACCCCGAACAGGCCAGAAATAATCGTACAGAGGTCCAGCTTGTCCTTCAGATAATTCCCTAAATAGTCCAAAGGAAACCCCTCGGTGGAGCTGGGAATGACAGGGGTGTAATTCTGGATTATGCTTACAGCAGCTAAAGCGGCCCAGAGCAGGATGGGGAAGGTTGGGGTTTTTTCTTATTTTTTTTTTTAGGGTGGAACAAAAAGGAGGCAAAGAATATAAATAAATCGCATCCAAACTGGCACAGTGGGCTGGAAACTCGAACCCGTAACGCAGACCCCTGACCCACGGCGCTGAAGCCGTGACCGTTTACTACGGTTTCAAGGGTTTATTTACGCCGTTGTAGATGTTTTGTGAGTAAACACGCTGCATGCATGCACATGGCACGCATTACAACGTTTGCATGCAACGCTGGTCAAATCGGCGCTCAGAAGTTGATCCCAGTAGTACACATTAGTTTTGTGACGTGATAAGAATACTTTATATTACACTTCCACACATAGAAAAAAATACCCTTCAGTTAAAGTTCAGTTTAGTAACAAGTGAACGAGTAAAGAAATGGTACTTGTGAAATGTGGCTATGCAAACCTGTCCTGTATGTGGAATACTGTGGAAAATCTTAATATTGTAAATCAACCGAATTCCTGTGGCGATCTGCATCAATCACACACACACACACACACACAGACACACACACACACACACACACACACACACACAGGTGTTTAACAGGTTCTGGTGCAAAGCAGACTTTGAATGTTGAAGTTGAGAAGTCCATAAATCACTTGTCTGGATCATAAAACTGGATGTAAAAAGCAGTATATATTTAATATAAGATACCACATTGATACTGTGTCTTTGCTGTAATGCCTGACATGATTAATAATAACTGCAGTCAGATGCTCTTGGTAAGTAAGACCAGGATCAGCTCTATAGGCAGTGGTGGCCTAGCGATTAAGGAAGCGGCCCCGTAATCAGAAGGTTGCCGGGTTCGAATCCCGGACCGCCATGGTGTCACTGTGGTGTCACTGCGGTGCCACTGAGCGAAGCACCGTCCCCACACACTGCTCCCCGGGCGCCTGTCATGGCTGCCCACTGCTCACCAAGGGTGATGGGTTAAATGCAGAGGACACATTTCACTGTGTGCACCGTGTGCTGTGATGCATATGAATGAGCTAATGCTGTATTACAGTTATGGAAAAAAGTTATGGAAGCCGTTAATAAGTATAAGAACTTATAAATAAGTACATAGTTCTCGTAAGACTGTGCAAGAAATGTTTTTCTACGTTTACAAGCAGAATGTTTATAACTAACAGAGGTCTAAAGTATCTTTGCTCAGTTTTACGTAGTGAACCACGTCACGTGGTACTGAGTGCATAGCTTCCCAATTCCAGCACCTCCACAGCCGCGTGTCTTATTTTATGTGTCATGTAAATTACAGCCAGTGATCTATGATTGGGCCCATTTTACCCAGGCTTGGGCTTGCATGTATAACGAAGAAAGTTCAACTTTTCAGGGTTTGCATGAATTTAGTTTAACAATATGTTGGTAAAAAAAAATAAAAAATAACTCTCCCCTTGAAATTTGCATTTACATTTCAGAGAACTTATGGTCATGAGAATTTGCCTCAGAGTAATTGAAAAGTCATGGCAATTATTTTGTGAAAATGTGTAAGAACCCTGGTATTTAAAAAAAAAAAAATAGTCACATGTGGTTAAAATCACATTTCACAATTAGCCATTTGACAGTCCTTGGTGCTTGGACACCCCCGCGTCGGGTCAAGCTGTAGCCGCGTTTTGTACATGGACAGCCCCGACGGCACTGGGATCTTCAGGTCTCTCTCCATGAGCTCATTCCTGCTCTCGTTCCCTCTCGCACACACACTCTCAGCAGCGAACAGGAGCCGTGCGACACCTGGCTGATCTGCGGCTCCCCCCAAATAACAGTTTGTTTTGGGGGATATTTGTGGTAAACGTTAACTTAACGTTGTCTGTCAGTTCTCTGACACGGCCAAAAGGAAGCCCTTTAAGTGGGGCTCTTTGGTTGGTGTTGTGGTTCACCACACACTACATTTCTAATCTGTTCAATTAACACACCCTTCTTATGGCCGCCCCCCCCCCCTCCTCTCCAACTCCCATTCACCGACTCTGTTCTTCTGCACGCAGAGTAAACAAATGCAGCGGGTTCGAATATGTGTGTTGTGTTCGGCCCACTCTCTGGCTTGTTCCCTGGTGTCAGCACGGATCTCACAGATTCCTCGGCACTTGGAGCCGCGAGGAGATGAGAGACATTCCTCATTACTGCCCCATTCAGCGCAATTAGCCTTGTGTGTATGTGTGTGTGTGTGTGTGTGTGTGTGTGTGTATATGTGTGAGACGAGAATCTTATCAGTCACCGTGAGCTGGCACGGTGTCGCGCCCCCCCCCCCCTCCTTAAAATAATCAACTCTCTTTTATGTTGCTGCACTTTGCCTTCATAAATATGCTGTGTGCTTTACGGCGCGTCTCGCGGCAGATGTGTCTTTGCGCTACGTGTTGCGAAAATGTGCTTCTAATGTTGCCTCCCTTTGATGCTAATTTGTTCCATTCATTAAAGCCTTTTACCGAAGTCACAATCTGTTTACAGAGCCAAAGGGGGGGGATTCTTTTGTGAAGTGAACTCTCGAGGGTGTGAGGCTCTAAGGACCGTGTGTGTGTGTGTGTGTGTGTGTGTGTGTGTGTGTGTAGACATGCAGAGAGAGAGAGAGAGAGAGAGTGGGACAGGCTCTGTTTGGTTCCCTGTCCGGGTTGATGAGTATTTATTGCTCATTAAAGTGCGGAGTGGCTTACACTGGGGCTGCGTCTAAGTGGGGACACCTGCTAACACCGACAGCTGAGTAATGAGCCGCGTGCGTGAGTGAGTGTGTATGGGTTTTCAAGTGTGTGTGTGTGTGTGTGTGTGTGTGTGTGTGGGGGGGGTTACTGTATGTTTGAGGGAGAGTGTGTGGGTGTGTATGGGCTGCAGGGGTCTCTACACAGCTGCACTGGGACATTGATAAGCTGTATGGGGTCACGCTCAGGACAAAGTTTGTTCTAAGGCTGGATCTGGATCCGGAGGCTCACTGTGCAGGCTGTTTTTTTTTTTTTTTTTTTACAGCCATAACATTATGACCATCCACCTAATATTCAGACAGCCCCCCTTTATCACCAAAACAGTGGCATGAACTGCACTAGTGCTCAGAAAGTAGAGATTGTATGGGACCCCATGTCTTCTGAAGCAGATGCTTTTTAAGTCCTAATCATATTGAGATCTGGAGAAGTTTGAAGCCAAGTCAACACCTCAAGCTTCCTCAAACCATAAATGAAACCATTTTTTGCAGCGTGGCAGGCCACTGACTGGCCCATTCACGTTCTGTCACCTTTTTGTCAGCGTTATTCCCTTCACCTGCGTGTAATGCAAGACGTCATTTTTCTTTAGATGCTAGCCATTCTGGGGTCCTATTTTAGACCGTCCCCGCTGCTGGGAGAAACCAGATGGTGGGGAAGTGCTGATGTTTCTGGCCCTCAGTGGTGATGTGTCACTGTTTCTGTGGACGGTAAGCAGACCTGGTGGGGGACACTGTGTTGAAATTGCTCCCACACACGAACTTCCTATCAAACGGCGGAATGTATACGAGGCGCAGTGTCATGGTAACAGTGTTGGACAAGTGTTTACATTTGCGGGTCAATAGAAAGAGTGTGACTGGTTTCAACTTTCACCTCCCGCTGGCGCATGGTCTCGCGCACGCACAAACAAACACAGCTCTGTTGACTCCTCTGCACACATGTCGTCATTTGGATACATAAATCTCGCAGGTTATGAAACATGCGTTTGCTTGGCGGTTCCCTCGCTCAGGAACAATTGTCGTTATGCAGTATTTATTTGCTAAATTCTGGTAGCGTCAGATATTACTGCTGCTGCAGTAGAGCAGCTACAGTCTGTTTTTATGGCCCTTGGCCGAGCCTTGAAAGGTGGTTTTGGCGAGGTGTTGAGGGACCGACAAATCGCCTTGTTTGCTCAACAATTTGGGTTTCCGGCCTTTCCACGTGTTTCCTTTCATTATTCCGCCTGCCGAGAGCACAGAAAGTACCTCTGGTCTGGGGCCGATCGGGCCGCCACGTTCTCGTCCCTTGCCGTGTCTGCCGTGTCCAGCGATGGCGGTCGTCTGAGTTCTGATGCCTTGGACGCCAGGCCGTTCATGTTTACTTTCAGATCAAAGATCACAATGAACTCTCTGCGAACGAAAGTCATCTGGAACAAATACTAAATTTGAAGCAAGCGTCTTAAGCAAATTGTTCTTCTAACTTTTGATCTCTGCTGTTTTGAGAAAAGAGATATTGCGTGAGAAGCCGAGCAGGCAACGCGCAGAAACAACAGTAATTAAAAAAAAAAAAAAAAAAAAAAAAATGAAATTGTTGTATTGAGAAAAACAACTCTGCAGCCAATGCTAACAAGCACGTGGTTCCCGGCAGGATCCAGATTCCCGGGTCTCCTGTGTCACTGACTGCAGCGTCCAGCGGGGTCCCAGCACACTTGTTCAGGGTCGTCTTTCAGAGCCGTTCACTCCATCCTCGCCAGCTGCCGCGCGCTCCCGTTTACGTGCAGCTACGCCGTCGGTATCTGTTGTTAATTGCTGATAAACGGCGATTGTTGAAGGGATCTAACCTCCTCGCCAGTTTGAAGACACCCCGAGGAGCATGCAGCTGGCCTGACGACTAATCGTGTGATCTGCGTTCTTGGATGGTGCCCACTTATTGAATTGCTTAAGTGTTCTGGGAAATGTTTCATTTGAGATTATTCCCCCCTTGGTCGCCGTCTTTTTTTTTTTCCGCCTTCTTTTTGTGTTCTTGGCACCACGTGAAGTACCACAGTAATATCTGTGATTCTTTCCTGGCCCTGCCGTGCTCCACTCTCCTCAGCAGGATGGCAGGCTCTCGCCGCAGTGGACTCGCCTTCGTGTTACGTTTAAAAAAAATAATACAAAATAAAAATGTAATTCTGTAAAATTCTGTCGTTTCGGAACACTCATTAGTTACAGACTGCTCCCAGGCTCCTGAGAAGAGTTTAGTAAGCAAGAGAAAGGGCATCCCAACAGTCCCACTCCTAACGTGGACCAGATTTCACCTGGCTCTGCTCGTTAAAGGAACCGACCAATGAGAGTCTGCTCTGTTGTCCGCAGGGCACGAGGCAAAATCGCAGTGGACTGGTGTCGTAAGATGTTATCCGTAATCATCCGCAAGCACTGGAGGGATGCCATCCCAGAATTGCCTATCTAAATGGATGTCCCCGAGCGTGCATTTGTGTGTGTGTGTGTCCGTGCGAGCGCATGCATGCGTGCATTCGCCCACCTTGGTTTATGGGTGTTTGCCGTGGCGTTATAGCCCCTGGGCTGCGGTTTTGTCAGGATACGGCATCTCATGTTACCTGCGGTCACTGTGTGCCACATGTGGGGGGGGGGGGGAGCATGCCGTTACATTCAAATGAAGAATCAGTCAAATTCATTTAGGGCTCACAATGCATTTGGTTTTATGAACATTACGGACATTCATACAGGCAGACATTTCTAGGAAACCCATCTAAACATGCTGAAGGGGCTGGGAAGAAACAAAGACTCATTATAAACGTCTTTACTGAAATCGCAATAAACAAATTCAAATAAGCAGAAAGCCAAACAATGGGACAGTATGACTGAGACCCTCCTGTCCTTTTAGAATCTCGTGTGCCCATCTCTTCAAGCTTCTATTACTTAACCCCTCAGGTGAACCTGTAAGTCTGCAGTTATTGCTGTGGTAAAGCTGCTGATCGTTGCCATCCAGGGCATCCCAAATATGCTCTACAGGTTGCTCAAGCCCATGGAGAATCTGCCCACCAGCATTCCTTAGAGGAATGGTCACCAGGTCGAGGCTGTGTGTGGCCTGCTGCAGGGTCAGCTCACACAGGGAGAATGGATTTGGATACCGGTGAAAAGGTCTTCTCACACGATCCCTGCTAGGTCAGCGCTGGCTTTGAGTTGACTAATCCACAGCCTCTTTACTGGGTGGGTTTTACATGTCCATCCTGTTATTCTTTAGCATTATTTAACCCAGCTATCATGTCGTCCTGGTTTTGTGCATTGAAATATTTCCGACGTGACTGCTTTCTAGTCAGTCTTTGCATTAAATGACATTAACTGTATTGCTCTAGCTGTAGCTGTTCTGTCACAAATGATTCTACAGTAAACAGAAGACGATTGTGACACTGTGACTCAATGAAATGTGTCCTCTGCTTTTAACCATCACCCTTGGTGAGCAGTGGGCAGCCATGACAGAAGTGTATGGGGAGCAGTGTGTCGGGATTCGAACTGGCAACCTTCTGATTACAGGGCCGATTACAGGGTTTGGAGGTCTGCTCGGGCATTGGTTCATATAATGATGACATATTTAATTCAAATTCCAACAAAAAAGGGGTAGGGTTTTGACCTGTTCATTTTTTAAATAAACAAAACGATCATAAGCTTAAGTCATACTGTAAGCTTATTTAATTTAACAGCATCTGCATATGATATATGTACTTTGTATAGTACATTACTGAAGTCAGATTAGGGCTTGTTTGTTCCTATCATAACCCCTTATCGACGCCATTTATTAGAAATCCTCCCTGTACAGAAGAACTCTGTACAAATGACACTTTCTGGAGAAACTCCCACCCAATTCAACTAATAATGTGCTAAATTTAGCAGTTCTATAGTTTTATAATAAAGGGGGATTCTTTGAGTCACATTATTTTAAACCTTATTAAACACTGTTGAACTCCAGTCGCACTGGGTAAAAAGCTTTTGTGTGCAGCAGCAGAATGACAATAGCATGAAGCATTAAGTCTTAACTATACCGTTCTCATTCCAGAAAATGAGTGAAATAATTATAGTAAGTACATTTCTTTTTTTCTTTCATTTCTTTCTTTCTTTAGACTCAAATGGTGGTAATGGGAAGAAAAAGGATAAGAAAAAAGGTAGGTCACATGAAATGTCTATTTTAAAATAAGTGTGATGTTCTTCTATTGAATGCATAGAGTTGTGGTCTGCTGTGATGTTTTTGTCAGGGTGAAATGGTTGTACATCATATCTTGCTGATGGCTACCAAAAGCATCTGGCCAAAGTTCAAGGAACATTCAGCCAAATAATAGTCTGGGTAATAGATCCAAATTAAATTCAGATCAAATTATTATTATTTTTAAATCATTCCAGATATGCTGTACAATCATTCCGCAATCATTAAACGCTCAAGGTATTTGCGGCCATGAGTACATAAGTACATTTGTACAACGTACATTTTTAAAATATTCCAAATGCATCTTGTTAAGAGGACATTCTTTATTAAATTTAACTAAGAAATCTCAGAATTTATAGGCTGCCTTTTAGCTATTTTTTTGGGCATCTCCCACAGGGAAAAAAGGACCCCAAGGTCCTCCTGGCCAACCTGGGCCACAGGGACCACCAGGCATACCAGGAATACCAGGAATCCCAGGAACTAATGCCATGGGGCCTCCTGGACCACCTGGACCCCCTGGCCCTCCAGGGCCACAGGGCCCACCGGGCCCACCGGGCCCACAAGGTGGTCCAGGTAAAATATATAGATGCATGTGTCCAGTTATACTATATAATCAAAAATGAGTTTAAGTACACATATTTGTTGTTGTCTTGCTTTTGTATGACTGTTAATGTTAAAATTGTCTGTAGGAGGAGTGGAGAAAGGCCGTCTCAGAGACTCTCAGGTATGTCAATTTCTGTCTGTTTCTTATTACACTGCACCACAATTTAACAATAGCTCTCCATTTACTCCCTTTCCCCACAGTCTTAAAACGTCTTGAATTTCTGTGGTTATAATTATGGCGGCCAGTTTTATACTCAATAGACCAGAGTGTATAAACATTTCTACTGCAACTCGCTAATTACATTACTAAGAAACAGGACAGCTTCAGTCTGGTTTGGTCTTCTCACCTGGTTGCCTGGGCTTTAAACTCTGGCCAACTCTTCACTTTAATTATTGACCTTGGTTTATTTAAAAAAGAAAACTGTTATAATGCAAAAAAGTCTTTTTGCAAGTATTTTAATGCTCTCCACTGGGTGGCAGTCTATAAACAACAATTTGTTCTGTGCACTGTAGCTAGCTGTGGTCCATCTGCAAGGACAAGAAACCACTATACAGGTGAAGGAAGGTAAGCGTTAACTTTTAGAAGTCTGCATCATTTTCCCACAGTCTGCAGGATTTTTGGTTCTTTCCTGACTTCATCTGAATCACACCGCAGACTGTTTACCTCACTGTGTTTATTCTTATTTCAACATAGTCAGTAGGCCAGACAGTGCAGAGCGAAAGATGCCGCTAATGAATCTGTGTGGGATTTATGTATGCATGCAAGGCACAGTGTTTGTGTGTGTGTTTGTGTCTAAGTTTGTGTTTCTCACTCTAATTACCGATGTTGAGTGACTGCCCTTCTCTCACACTGAGATCTTTCAGAAGGCGTACTCAGAAACTGGAAAATGATCTCCATCCACCACAAGGTGTTTAAAATGCACTCGCGTTCTGGGGAGCTGGAGGTCCTGATGGATGGCACCTACTTCATCTATAGTCAGGTAGAAGTGAGTACGGTCCCTGACCTAACTCCTCCTATTTCCACCCGCATGCCACACCCCAGCACACCTCCTTTCTGCACCATGTTGAGGTTTGGAATATATAATAATAATAGTTAAACTGAGGCGTAATATTGTAATTATACATGATTACAATGTATAAATAAAGACAATGAGGTTTTAGATGTGAGGATTTTATTGAAAATAAGTCACAGGCAGGTATTCAGTTGCACATCACACAGGGTTTCTTAATTTTCCAAAATGAAGGCCTTAAATATCTTTAAAGATTACTAGTAATCCTTAAATCCAAAGTTTAAGGGTCTTAAAAAATACTGCAATAACCCAATAGATCAAATGAAACAAGCCTTCGATCTGTCAGTAATCCGCCGGTCACTCCGAACTCACATTCGGGTTGACTAGGTGCAGGGGCCGCCACTCTTTGCTTCGGAGGAAGCGGCAGGTGCATAACGCGCCCTTCCTGCCCATCGGCGATGCCCATGATGCCGCCCCCATCCATGAGATGAATACAAAACTGCCATTGGAAATGACTCACAAATAGTACAAGCCGAAAATATCACAGCCACGAACCGATCCTGGTCCTGTCATATAATTTCACCGTACAGATAGAATTAACTGTGTTGACATTATAAAATACAGAATCTATTATTTTTTTTAAAGCCCTTCCACACCATAAATGATTTCTACTCTACCCCAGAGCTAAGGTCTCTAATGGATTCAGGCGAGGGTGTTGAGCGCGGCAGCGGGAGATGTATATGGGTGTGTAGAGTGCATGTCATGCATGCTGTTCAGGGAGGAGCAGGGATAATGTGTTTTGAACCTGGCTCAGCTCCTCATGCAGTTTGAAGTCAGGAGAATGAAGTGTTTCAGTAAAAGCCTATTTGAACTAAGTACTGTAATTCTAGAGTTCTCATATCTGGCACGATTGCTATCGTGGCATTGTACCATAACGTGCACTGCCTCATCAAACAATGTACTGAATACCAGGGAGTCTTCAGGAGTCTTTCATGTTTGGTGCTGCATTTCTTAAGAAAGTCTCTGTGTGTCTGTGTGTGTGTGTGTGTGTGTGTGTGTGTGTGTGTGTGTGTGATTGGGTGCGTGCGTGCGAATGTCCTGCCAGGTATATTACCTGAACTTCACGGACATCGCAAGCTATGAAGTGATGGTGGACAAAACGCCATTCCTGCGCTGCACCCGCAGCATCGAGGCAGGACAGCGCAAGTTCAACACCTGCTACACGGCCGGGGTGTGCTTGTTGCACGCCCGCCAGAAAATCTCCATCCGCATGGTGTACGAGGACACGTCCATCAGCATGACCAACCACACCACGTTCTTGGGCAGCATTCGCCTGGGAGAAGCTCTGTCCAATGGGCACGCCTGAAGGGCAGGATCTGGCTATTTGAATATTAACATAAACCCTTTGCCCTCGTCAGAAAAAAAATTATTTAAATGCCACTGGGGGTGAGTGTTTAACAAGAAGCCCTGGATGCTTGGCTGAAGAAGTCAGATAGTTTGCCCAGATTCTTGTCCTCTGTCTAGTTCCTGTATCCTTCTGCCCTCAAAGTGAGATGGGAAAAGTTGCTGTAAAACTTCACACGCCGTTGACTGTGCTTATGCAGACCTGGCTCATGTTCTATATAAAATACACCATGAGCAAGCTGTCTGGTGATGACACATAAGAGAAGTCCAGGCAGACAAGAGCCGGTCAGGCTCAACACGTGTATGTAACCTGAATGTGATCATATCCACCAAGACATGGGCACTCACACTGACTGTTTACAGCCCCGTGACAAGACATGGACACGTAAATATGGCAGGCTGGCTATTTCTGTCCCAACCTGGTCGTAACAGCCAACCCACCACGTGGCCAAACAAGCAAGTAGCAAAGTATATATTGTATTATCACTGAGGGCGAACAGGTTGATTTACTGAGGAAGCAACACAGTGACCGATTAAAGGTGCACCCATTGCAATCAAAATATGTCAAGGGAAAAATATGCCAATCGTGCCATTTACCCTTCACTGTTTAAATTGCATTACTGGAAAATTGTCAATGAACATCTAAAGATCTGTCTGTAGCCAGATTTTTTTATTTTTTTTTTTGATTGAGTACGACATGTTTGGATTGAATCACCAAATCAATATTGAAATGTCTCTACTATGTCTAATGCATTCATACCTGCTTAAAGGTCATTCTGGGGTTCGTTTAAACAGTGGCTGTGTATCTGTCACCCCACAAGTTAGGATCTTTTCTTCAAGCTGGGTGATTATTGGGTAAATGGCTCCTAACCAAAGTTCTGGTTTGGATCCGGAGATGTTGTGTGATGCATTATGATTCCAACTTGCTAAGAAGATTTGTGTTTTGCCATGTAAAACATAAAGGAAGAGCTACTGCAAAAAATGGCAAATTATAAGATAAAAATAACGGTACCAAAATGAGCACTAAGAAAGATTTTGTTAAGGCATATAGGGACCTCGAATGTGAACCTGATCTTAGTCCCCTTTCAGTCTGCTATCCATTTTCAGATCTGTTCCCATGTATGCAATGACCAACTTTTGTCTCCTGATGAACTGTAATACATATTGTTGTTTTCATTTATTTTGAGTGGTATTGTAGGTAAATATGTTATTGGCTATCATGTTGCAATGGAAATAATGTACATTTGTATACTGCATTGTGGGTGTAAATATGTACATAAAACAGAATTCTGTTTGGTTTTGTAAATTGATCTAATTTTTATTATATTAAATTTTTTCCAACACTCCTAATGTTATTTTTTGTCTGCCTCAGGACTGCCTTAACTCAGCTGCAATCGTTTGTTTATATAAATTAATATTATTGAAGGTGAAGTGACTGTAGTAATGAAGTGACCTGTAATCAGAAGGCTGCCGGTTCGAATCCCGAACCAAGAAAGTTCCACTGAGGTGCCACAGAGGGGCTGTTTACAGCCTTTCAAGGCTGCCCACTGCTCACCAAGGGTGATGGGCTAAAAGCAGAGGACACATTTCACTGTGTGCACTGTGTGCTGTGGTCACTTTCACTCACTTCACTTCTATAAATACAATTATTTAGATATTGTGAAACTTGTAGGTAAAGGGCACCTCCTAGTGGGAACAAGTAGCATAACAAGAAGAATCGTTTCATGAATGGTTCACACATTATGAAGAGCAACTAAAGAACTGGGAATGTGGATAGTGACTTTCCTGCTGATTTGCTTCTTTCGATGGACATTTTAAAAGTAAATCGCAACATGATCCGTTTCCTCTCTGAAATTGGTGTTGAGAATTGAAATGTCTAAAATCCGGTTTTCATTTACTCAGTACTCACAAACAAGACTTGGCCACAAGCACGCACGACTAAAACGCATCAGAAATACATGGCCTTAAATATTCAACATATGGCCAATCGTGCAGGCTTTTTACACCTTGCTTGTGAAAGTCTTTGCTCCCCCGACCCCTTTTTTCCAGTTAATGTGTTTCATTATTTCTGCCCACCGGAACTCCCCAAATGCGGTGTTCAACAGGCTGCGTATTAGATGTTTATTACAGGTTTTAGACCGCACGAAAGTTGACGCTCACCCCGTCTGACAATGTGATGTGGGCAGTATGGGCCGTTTAGTGTAGTATCACCTCTGATAATGCCGGGAGTGCGCATCTCAAAGCCCAATACCCTGATGAGAAATACTTTAGAAGTCTGGCTCGGAAGCATCCAATACACAGTGTTTGCGTAGGCCTATCATTGCAACAGTCTGGGTGTGGAAACGTCCTTTTCATTGTGTGCTAATGCATAGATTTGCCTGTGCATCTACAGAATGGGGACCTGAATATCTAATTTGTTGCAGGTAGGTGTGTATGTGTGTGTCTCTATATGTGCCAGAATTCTGGGGACAAACAGGAAGGACTGGCCTCTGCATGCCCTCACACCCCAGAATGCCTTTCTTTCACAAACATGAACATTGTCTCACCGCATACGCTCACACACTCCTCGCGTTAGACCTCAGGCCCTGGACTTGACAAAAGACAGGATTTTCTCCGGGCTAAATCAGTTTCGCAAGAGGGGAAAAGGAAGGAAGGCTGCATGCTGCTGAAAGACAGGGGTCCACTTCCTCTAAGACTTGAGTTTCAAGCGTAGGTGAGAACAACATGGGGTGGTCAGAGCTGTTCTGGATCCTGGGCTTTCGGATACATCCTACATCCGCATATCTGGGGACATCAATACATTTAAATCAATACACGCCCACGATGGTCTGGTTTAGTTGAATACATAATGATAAAAAAAAAAACTATTAGCCATGTAAATGGTTCGCACAAAAACTCCCACTGAGTGTAAAACAAGTATACATGTGTGGAGGTCTCATTTCCTATATGAATCCAGAGTTGACTTTTCACGACTGATGTTCTCACCATCATTCCGGTTGGAAGACAAGTTGTCTACCTGATCTGTGTTCTGTTCATTTCAGATCTGGCGTTCTACATTTTGCTGCACGCAGAATAATGAACTTATATTTACAGCATTTATCAGACGCCCCTTATCCAGAGCGACTTACAATCAGTAGTTACAGGGACAGTCCCCCCCCCTGGAGCAACTCAGGGTTAAGTGTCTTGCTCAGGGACACGATGGTAGTAAGTGGGGTTTGAACCTGGGTCTTCTGGTTCGTAGACGAGTGGGTTACCCACTAGGCTACTACCACCCGTTTCATTTCATTTTTGCACACTCTTTCATGTATGCAAACTGCTTATCGCATGATGCTGAGCTGGGAAGGCCTAGAGAGCTTTGCGAATGCGGAGGCCAGCCCGAAGTGGGGGGAGCCCCAACATCACCCCATGCACAGTAACAGGGCCCTCCCGAGGTTCACCCCCTCTCTGCGGCTCTCCCAGCGCAGAAGAAGTAACAGAAGTTAAGCAAACAAGAGTTTATACAATCCCCACAGCCACCATGCATTATGCAGTAATCCCCTCTCTCTCACATCCCCGAAAAAACAGCCCCCTTTCAAGCCCTAATCCTGCTATCAGGCCACATGCTGATAATGAACTATTTAAAAATTCCTGACTGCTCTCACTCTTCCTCCACAGCAAAGTCTCCTAATCGCGGGACGCGGACTGCGTCGTGGACATTTTAATTGGATTAGACGATTGCATTGTTTTAAATGAGGTGCCGTGATTATTTCCACGGATAACCTCTGCGGCTAAACGATGATCCCCGCGAAACATCAATCACTGGCGGCCGTTCGCGTCGGTTTCGGCTTTCCTCGCCTCCAAATCCCTTCCCGTGTCACCGAGCACGATTCATCGGCATTGCGGGGAAACGCCGCGTTTTTTCCTCCGCTTTCGGGGACCAAAAAGTAAAAAGAGGGGCTTTTATCCCGAGGGGACGCGGCGGCCACCAGGACACAGATTGTGGCACAAAATAGCGACTAGATAATCGCTGAGCCTTAATCCTTATACATGGCAAGTATTTACTTTTTAAAACGAGAGGGGGAAATGACGTTAAAGTATGTGTATTATACAATAAGCAACTACAACGTTTAAGACAAAAGTTTGGACACACCTTCTCATTCAATGTGTTTTCTTTATTTTCATGACCATTTACGTTGGTAGATTCTCTCTGAAGGCATCAAAACTATGAACACATGTGGAGTTATGTACAAAAAGTGGAGACCTGGCTGAACCCAGTCACCCGACCTGAACCCAGTCGAGATGGTTTGGGGTGAGCTGGACCGCAGAGTGAAGGCAAAGGGGCCAACAAGTGCTAAACACCTCTGGGAACTCCTTCAAGACTGTTGGAAAACCATTTCAGGTGACGACCTCTTGAAGCTCATCGAGAGAATGGCAAGAGTGTGCAAAGCAGTAATCAGAGCAAAGGGTGGATATTTTGGAGAAACTAGAATATAAAACGTGTTTTCAGTTATTTCACCTTTTTTTGTTAAGTACATAACTCCACATGTGTTCATTCATAGTTTTGATGCCTTCAGTGAGAATCTACCAACGTAAATGGTCATGAAAATAAAGAAAACACACAGAACGAGAAGATGTGTCCAAACTTTTGGCCTGTACCGTATATATATATATATATATATATGTACACACACACACACATACATATGCATGTTTATGACCCTCATAATATTTTACTTCTCAATGTTTAGCACTCTTACATCTAGAAAATAAATTTTAAAAAAAATTCAGGGCTCGTCCGGGATTTGAACCCGGGACCTCTCGCACCCTAAGCGAGAATCATACCCCTAGACCAACGAGCCGCCGCGTCGGACTTGCGCTTGCATATCGTTTTAAATTAATTCCTACTTTTTTAATAGTAACGTTACAATGCATGTACGTACAGATGTATGCTGAGCGAATATTTACAACATTTTCGTATGAACGTGAACATCCGACCCTTCTCTGCGCGCACGTGACGCGGTCTCGATACCGAGCCGTGCGTGACGTCACCCGTTCGGGATTCGTTTTTTAAACGCTACACGCTGGTTAGAAATTAGGGAGTCAGGAGCTCGGAAAGGTTCTTTCGCGAATGCAACGCATCATCGGCCGAGACACAAAAACTAAAAATTCCCAGTCCGACTAATTCTAACATTCTAACATTTTGCTGAGTTTTGCGTCCGCGATAAAGAAAACGACGATCCATTCGAGGTTTAGCCCAGGGAACTAACTAAATCTATTGTTGTGCAAATGTTCACGTTGTAGATCCCGTTTCAAAAGACTAGAGGCCTGCTAATTGCTTGGCCCAGAAATCGCCTTAGCGACGAGATGATTAGAAGAAGTCAGAAAAGCACCGAAGGCATGGAATTGTCATTTCAGGATTCAGGATGTCATATTCCCAATGCAGTATTTATTTATTTAAAAAGAAAAAATGTCGATCCCGATTACCACAAAATGTGCAAAGCTATTACGCGGGGATTTATTTTTATTTATGCGACCTCACCTGACCACCGTGGGCGTGGCCTGGCGCAGGCGGGGGTCTATAAAAGCCCCCCGAAAGTCCGGCTGGGCAATTCGGGAGGACCCGTGGGAGAGAGAGAGAGTTTCGTTTATCCGGATTAGCCGCTCCCTGGCACCGTGGACTATTCCCGCATCCCGGCCCCCCCTGAAGATGGAGCTCCGCGGAGGGTCCCTGGTCCTGTTGGCGTTCGCGCTGAACGCGCGCTGCTGCGTCGGCATCTACTGGCTGTGAGTTCGCGCTGAATTGAACAGGAGATTCGGTGTCGGAATTATTTCCACCCGCATTATACTTGCATTGCTGCATTTGTTGAATAAAGCGAACTTCCTCAGCGGCCTCACGGTCAACGGGAGCTCCGTGGGCTGGAACCAGACGCACCACTGCAAGCTGCTGGACGGCCTGGCGCCCGAGCAGCTGCAGCTGTGCCGCCGCAACCTGGAGCTCATGCCCAGCATCGTCCACGCCGCCGCGCTGACCAAGGCGGCCTGCCGCGGCGCGTTCGGCGACATGCGCTGGAACTGCTCCTCCATCGAGAGCGCGCCGCGCTTCACGCCGGACCTGGCTAAAGGTGAGGGGTCGGGGCGCGACCCGGCGTGGCGCAACTGTGGCTCGATACTGACCGTCAGCCAGACGCGAACCATTGCGCATGGACACACCTTCTCATTCAACGTGTTTTCTTTATTTCCATTTACGTTGGTAGATTCTCACTGAAGGCATCAGAACTACGAATGAACACACGTGGAGTTACGTACTTATAACTGAAAACACGTATTCTATTCTAGTTTCTTCAAAATATCCGCCCTTTGCTCTGATTAGTGCTTTCCACACTCTTGGCATTCTCTCGATGAGCTTCAAGAGCTTTGTCACCTGAAATGCTTTTCCAACAGTCTTGAAGGAGTTCCCAGAGGTGTTTAGCACTTGTTGGCCCCTTTGCCTTCACTCTGTGGTCCAGCTCACCCCAAACCATCTCGATTGGCTTCAGGTTTGGTGACTGTGGAGTCCAGGTCTCCACTTTTTGTTAAGTACATAACTCCACATGTGTTCATTCATAGATTTGGTGCCTTCAGTGAGAATCTACCAACGTAAATGGTCATGAAAATAAAGAAAACACACTGAATGAGAAGGTGTGTCCAAACTTTTGGCCTGTACTGTACTTGTCTAGCAGGCTACACCTCTCATCTGCACATATCAGAATAAATGTGGAAAAATCAAGCCCACTGATTTTTTTTTTATTGACACAAGATAAGTTTGGTGCTTATTTACTCACTAAGAAACTACGAGTTCACCTCAGTGGTTGCATAATGTTTTGGGTTTTTTGTCGAGATATTTGGCCTTTACGGTACGTTATACCCTAACTAGCCTCATTGTCCGGCAGGCACCCGGGAGTCGGCGTTCGTCTTCTCCCTCGCCGCCGGCGTGGTCAGCCACTCCATCGCCAGGGCCTGCGCGTCGGGCGAGATCCCCAGCTGCTCGTGCGCCCCGGCGCCGGCGGAGCCGCCCTCTCCGGACTTCCGCTGGGGCGGCTGCGGCGACAACCTGCGCTACGGCCTGCACATGGGCTCGGCGTTCTCGGACGCGCCGATGAAGAGCAGCCGATCCGGGCCGCAGGCGTTCCGGCTCATGCATCTCCACAACAATGCGGTGGGGAGACAGGTAGGCCAGCTGTGCGCCAGAGCCGCGTCGCGTGCCCGGCGCGTGTCTTCACGCTATTTCCTACCGTCTTTCCCAGGCGCTGGTTGACGCTCTTGAGACCAAGTGCAAGTGCCACGGCGTCTCCGGGTCGTGCTCGGTCAAAACCTGCTGGAAGGGGCTGCACGATATCAGCCACATTGCGGCAGAGCTCAAGTCGAAGTACCTCGCCGCCACCAAGGTGACCCACCGGCACGTCGGCACGCGGCGGCAGCTGGTTCCCAGGGAGATGGACGTGCGGCCTGTGCGAGAGAGCGAGCTCGTCTACCTGGTCAGCTCCTCAGACTACTGCACGCAGAACGCGAAGTACGGCTCCTTCGGCACTCAGGACAGGTAACCGCTTCTACTGCGCCTACTTACTTCTTCTTCCGAATATTTTTACCCCGCCAGACAGGGTCTGAACTGACGGAACTGACAAATGTTTCATGTTCTACAGCATTTCAGAGTTCAGAATGTGTTGGCTGCTTTTACATTTACAGCATTTACCAGACGCCCGTATCCAGAGCGACTTACAGTCAGTAGTTACAGGGACAGTCCCCCCCTGGAGGTAGTAAGCGGGATTTGAACCTGGGTCTTCTGGTTCATAGGCGAGTGTGTTACCCACTAGGCTACTAGCACCCTCATGAAGCTGGTAATGATGATGACCGTAGTGCAGAGCAGTCGCGAAGGTGGAAGGAGATCCTTTTTTCCGGGATGTTCGGACCCTGAACCTTTTTTTTTATTTTTGATTTATTTAGACAGTGCAATAAGACCGGGAGCAGCAGCGACAGCTGCAACCTGATGTGCTGCGGCCGCGGCTACAACGGCTACACGGAGCGCGTGGTGGAACGCTGCCAGTGTAGGTACCACTGGTGCTGCTACGTCACCTGCAAGCAGTGCGAGAGAATGGTGGAGAGATACGTCTGCAAATGAGTCGGGGGAGGCCGAGACTGGACCTGAAACCACGAAGCACTACATCCCTCGCAACAAAACCCGCTATTTTCAAGGCCTGCTGTAGCTCGGGTTGTACCTGGGGAAGCCATGAGCAGAATGTCGCGGCGCTGAGGTGGCTGCAGTGATGGATTGCCCCGCGCTGAATTGGAAATCTTCACTTGAAAGAGTAAACAATGGGATGAATCCTGAATAAGAGCTTTTCAGATGCTCACCAGATGGTTAAAGGCCCGAGTGAATAGCAGGGTCTGTGAGCTGCCTGTTGATCTCTTACTGATTAACTACTGAGAGCGAGAGGATCTGTCGGCAGAAGGGAGCCCGAGGGCAGCTCCTGAGAAAGGAGGGTGCTGGGAACCAATTCAGTGGCTAATTTGGGCCACTTTTAACAGCATGGCCGGCTCCAACTGAACATTGTGTCGCTGTATTTATTTACCCCGTTCCTTGGTCACAAACCCCTGTCACAAATGTACCATCAACATACGTTTTAATCCACCTCAGCAAACTGTATCTATTTCTGTAAATACTGTAATAATTTATTTTATTAAAAAAAAAAGCTATTTGAATGACTGTCTGCTCCATTCCACGGCCACATCGGTCCTGCCCCTGAAACTTGGTTTTTATCTAGATGTAGACTGATTATAATGGGATGCGAAGGTAAAATTAGTTGGCACCTATTTAAAAACTCCATTCACATACACTGAGGTCATGAGGTCAAATGCCAAAGGGCAAAAGCCGAAGACTGAATAGCTTTGAACAAGGGGCTGCCGTGATTTATTTTTTTTTCAGGAGTCTTTATACGATACATTGTCTATGAAGAAGATGAAAGAGATATTGTGGTCCTCTAAAGATTAAAGGCCCAGATAACGGTTCTGTCTTAAATCCCAGGTTTCCTTTGTTGATGATCTTATCTCTACACAGCAAGGCAACTGCAGGATATATAGTGTTTAACCCCCCCCCCCTCCACGATTAATTAAAAAGAGGATTCTGATCAGTGAGAACTAAATTCTTCACCTCTTTACTGGTGATCACACTCACTCTCACTCTCAGTATCATTCGATATTCACCTAATTGATTGATTGTGAATCATGATATATCATATCAATACTTCTTGTGTTCATTCACATTCATGTAATTATTCTTACACCTCTTGAAACTGGAGGGAGCTTAATATTAGCATTCTTAATAATACTAATTGGCAATATTAATATATATTTTGTATCACTATAGGGATGTTAGTAAGGGGATGTGCTATTGACTTTTGACTGCAGCCACATTGTGAAGCTTTCTGTCCCCCGCACCAGGCGAGTGGCATAGGACTCGGGAGAAGAACTCGCTAAAGATGTGGCGTCGTACTGTAAAGAGCCCCTCTGTTGACTCTTCATCCAGCACGAGTATGTCAAGAATGCAGCGGCTCATTCATCCCGTGCGGTCGTGTGCTTTTCGAAGCTTCCACTTCTAAACAAATATGGAACAAACCCACATTTCATCCCCTACCATTAAACAGGCCCGACTCCGGCTCAGAGTTCTGACTCGTCAAAATGCCAAGGGGGATTCTGAGTGCAGACAGGTCAGATGGCTTTACGAAGGATCTGCTGTTTGCATAGAACCCTGAGCAAAGACACGGGGTTTTCATTAGCTCTGGCAAATGTGTTTGTTGGGTGATGGAGACGGGTCAAACGAGGGATTACAGTCGATCCTTCACTGAACAAGCAGAAGGGGAGCGGAGGAACAAGGTGACTGGGCAATGATTAATGGGAGACCAGAGGGCTGAAGTATTTAGGTGCAAATGCAGAAGCCGACATTTCCAGCAAGGGCTTAGCTCATGCACATTTCTGAGGCCCTCGCAACCTGGGAGTCAAATAGCCAAAGAGACAGGTGGTGAAATTCTTAGCTGCAGCCTCGGAAGAATTCCGGTGCTACGCCTTTCTTGTTTGAGCTGATATGCCTGCTAATAATGGACAGGAACACCCACTGCACATTTCAGTGAAAATAGCCTTTCACTTGTATATTTAACTGAGTTACTAGGGTTAATAAACTGTATCTAGCCAACTGAAGTCAGTAGTGATGAATTGTTTGAGAATGACCATATTGTTTCAAGGTCATTCTTAGTCAATGATCAGAACGCTGATGGAGACTGTGCTCTTGTCCTCGAGGCATCTGGAGAATCTCACAGTCCTGCTCATCAGTCTACTGTGTGAGTGTGTGTGCTATCTACAAACACTGAACAAAAAGATCATTACTGCTATGTATTTACCTATAACTAACTGCGTAATGATGTATTAAAGATTTTTCATTTGGGAAATTTCTGACAGGCAAGTCATTCATTAGATTATTAGTTTGGTTATTTATTGTTACGCTGCTGTTTTTATTTACATTTACAGCATTTACCGGATGCCCTTATCCAGAGTGACTTACAATCAGTAGTTACAGGGACAGTCCCCCCCTGGAGCCACTCAGGGTTAAGTGTCTTGCTCAGGGACACAATGGTATTAAGTGGGATTTGAACCTGGGTCTTCTGGTTCATAGGTGAGTGTGTTACCCACTAGGCTACTACCACCCGGTAGTTTTATTTATTTTATTGCATGTGATTTTTACTGAAAGTGCACATTTAAGTCTTTTTGCTGAAAGTGCACGTTAAGTTGACTTTGCAAAACTAAAAGTATAACATACACACTTGGTTCCACACAAGACAGGAACATTTTGAAGGGGCAGTGGTGGCCCGCAATCAGAAGGCTGCGGGTTGAATCCCGATCTGCAAAGCGCCGTCCCCACACACTTTCATCCTGATGCTGAGTGGTGATCACATGTCAACTCTGACCTCCATGGATTTACTTAAAAGTTATCTGCTGATTCCATCTGATAGTCATTTGCTAGAACTCTAATATTCCTCAATACTACATTATAATTATTGGGCTACAATAGCATCTATATGCAGTCATTTCCTGGATTTATTTCTCTCAACAACCCCGGGTAATCCAGAGGAGAATGTGTTCCCCTTGATTGAATAAAATTGATTGATTTAAAAAAGTGAAATGATTGTCACATGTGATACACAGCAGCACAGCACACGGTGCACACAGTGAAATTTGTCCTCTACATTTAACCCATCACCCTGAGTGAGCAGTGGGCAGCCATGACAGGCGCCCGGGGAGCAGTGTGTGGGGACGGTGCTTTGCTCAGTGGCACCACAGTGGTACCTCGGCGGATCAGGATTCGAAACGGCAACCATCTGATTACGGGGCCGCTTCCTTAACCGCTAGGCCACCACTGCCCCATTTGGAATAAGCAATGAATCAAAAGAGAACAGCTGCTAACACTACAACCACAAATACATGCAAAAACATACAGATTCACAAATACATGACATGCAAATTTATAATGAATCAGAATCTGAAAAATACATCGTTTTTTTTTTGGCCAAGCATGTTGGTTGGTGTTCCTCGATCAGTTCCAATATACAGAGCAAATGCATGAAGTGAAAACCACAAGTTCCCGAGTTTAGTCCAATACAGAAAAGCAAATGTTAGAAGGATGGGGTGACATCAAGAGAGACAGCCGTAACAATGCTATCGCGTTCGTTTCTTTCTTAACAAAAATGTTTAAATGAATATTTAAATAAATAAACGAGTGAGAGCGTTGAAGTGCACGGTACAATGCTGCCACCTACAGGGCACGGAGCGGGCGTACGGAAGCCGATTGTTCCCATTCCGCGTTCTGTTTATTACTCTGCGAAAATGGCGTCGGCTGAAGACGCGAGCCAGATGTCTTACTCAGAGGCGCCCAAACTTTCCGATTTATTGGAACGTGGCTGGAAATTGTTCGAAGAAGTAGAAACTACGAATGAGCCCACTGGCTCTAATCCCATACAGGTGAAAGTTAAGAGGGCAATGACGGCGCTGGAGGACGCTACGCGGATGGTAGCCCAGCTCGATTTATTCAGGCGAGTGAGCTAACAGCTGCTAGCTTCGGGATCTTTGCGCAGCTAACGTGTAGCTTCTTTTGTTTCAAATCAAACTAGAATGAGTCAGAAATAAAACATTTCTTAAGATTCGTTCGCGTGATCCAGTACTGAAAGCCTCTGCTGGCGACATGGTTATCGATCTAATACGTATGTATGCCCTCCACAGCGTCGATTGTTTATTAGCAGCACGACATGCAACAGCAGACCGCTGTAAAACGGATTAAATATGTATACGCAGAGTATGCATAATAACAAAATACCATCTTGAATCAAAACATTGTGCGTAATGTGTGTTACGTGGCAGGATAATAGCCCCGCCTCTGACGGTTGGTTACTGTAAACTGTAACTCGCCCTCGTGGTCCTCATGCACTCAGTTCTGTTGTGTGCGCCTGCAGTCGGAACGAGGAGCTGGAGGAGATCTCCACCGCCGATCTGAAGTACCTGATGCTGCCCGCTCTTCTGGGTGCTCTGACGATGAAGCAGGTGAATCCGGCCAGGCGGCTGGAGCTGGTTCAGAAGGGCCGGGTGTATTTCCACGACTTCCTGAAAAGATGCAAGGACTACAGCATAAGCAATTTCGAGCTGCCAAAGCCAAGCGAAGACTCCTCCGGTGGCCCCGAGGAAGAGGGATCTGGGCCCGCACTCTCCTTCAGGCAGCCAGACTTGATCACCATGGCAACACAAAGACAAGCTAAAATAGAGAGGCAAGTGATTCTTCGGTTACATTCCATCTGTGGCTGACCCTTCGAGTGTTTCATTGGCATGTGCATGTCATGCAAACCTTAATTGAGTTTTTGAGTAAAATACATTTCTCTACCACATTCAGGTATAAACAGAAGAAAGAGACGGAATCTAAGCTGTCAGAGGTCAAAGCGCTGGTAGACAGTGGACAAGCAGATGATGAGGCAACGAGAGATTTTTATCTTCTCAACATCCGGAAGTGGATCCCCATCTCTCTGGACGAGATTGAGAGTATTGACCAGGAAATAAAGATTCTGAAGAGCATGGATGTTCTGAAGCAGGTACACTTTAAATTAGTGCTGCACGATTAATCTAATCGCAATCGCGATGTCAGTCTGTGCGATTACATGAACGCAAAAAGCTTGGATTTAAATGATTAGTACATGGATTGGATCGGCAACATATCTGATCCATTCTCTCAAAGTTTGCGAGCTGACTGAAGTCTCAAACTTTGAAGGTTTCCTAAAGAAATTCACCTCAGTTTACAAATCTTAACCTTAGCTAAGCTAGCAAAGCTATGCATCCCTGTGTTCAAGTCAGCCTCCAAATAACGTTTTGGTTAAATGTAAGAACTATAATACGGGATTTTATAATGGCCAAATATAATCAAAACAGTCGTTTAGCCTTACCAGGGTTTGTCGTTCGACAGTAATGTAAAACATTTTTTTGTGATTTATTTAATTTTGTAGAATATTGTATTTTGAAAGCACTGGGTATTTCAGGTTGTTATAAGTAGTTTGTATGTTTCACTTTGAAATTAAACATTTCACTATTAGTATGCAACTTTTCATTGATATACAAGCAAGTGTCATTTATCATATCGCAATCGCATATTGCAATATTGATCCCAATAATCGCAATATGTCTTTTTCCCCAAATCGTGCAGCCCTACTTTAAATTGGCTCTCTAACTGCATTGGTTTGCCTGTTTTTTTTTTTTTTTTTGGGACTGTGATTTGCTTTTTTTCATATAGAATGCTGCACTGCCTTCGGAACCCAGGAGACCTCCAATGAAACCTTTCATTCTCACCAAAGATGCTGTACAGGCAAAGTATGTCAGTGTAGTAGTTTTAATCCTTGTCCTTGATTCATATTGATGTTTTTATTGGTAGTTCCTCACCACGGCCGCATTCCTTTGTCAAGAATGATTCATCTTGTCTGTTGTCTTTCTTTAAGTATTCACATGAAGCAACTTTTGAAATAGTGTCACTGCAGACATCGTTTTGAGTTAATGTTCTGTATTTCCAGGGTGTTTGGCGCTGGCTACCCCAGCCTGGCCACCATGACTGTGGATGACTGGTATGAGCAGCACAGGAAGAAGGGTTGTCTCCCTGACCAGGGAGTCCCTCGCAGATCAGGTAACATAAAGCAGCACCACTGATGGCAAATTCCTTGAACATGTTGTCAGGATTTCTCACCAGCCACTCTTTGTTTACTTCCCACCTGCAGCAGATTTTGATGCTGAAGAGCGAGAGAAGGAGGAAAAGGAGAAGATGGAGGAGAATGACGATGCAGAGGCTTTGCAGAAAGCGCGGGACTGGGATAATTGGAAGGACACGCATCGGAGGGGATATGGCAACCGGCAGAACATGGGCTGATTCTGGCTCCAGAGCCACACCCTCACAGTATAAAGCCCCACCCACTCAGTGGCACCTGTATAATGTTGGGTCACGTGAGCCCGCACCCTTTAACTGACGTTTGCCTGTCAGTCATGTTTTCTCTTTTTGTTCTGTTCATAATCCTGAAATAAACCTGGAAAAGCATGGCTGTGCTGCCATACGTGTGTGGTGATGTGGGCGTGACTCACTGCAGTGTTTTAATTCTCTGTTTATCTTGTATTGTAAAGCAGTGCTCTATTTTTTCTAGTGTACTGCAGCAGCCAGGTCTGGAAAAGTTTGGCCTTGTGATTGGGCAACCAGTTCCATGTTACAAACACCAGTGAAGTTCTTTCGGCTCAACGTGACCTACTTTGTGTGTGACAATGGCTGAGAGGTTGTGGATTTTGAAGCTCGTATCGTCTTTCAGGCAGTGATAGAGACTACCTGAGCACTTCATTAGCATCCCTGACTGGTGCCACGCTCTGAGTATAGATGTTTGATCATGCTGGCCTGAAGAGGGATGCTGTTTTGAATCTCATAAATTAATATGGAATTGCTGTCTTCATTTCAAAGATGACAGGAAAGGTGTCATTGGTTAAAAATGCCAAATCACACAGGTGATTAAAATGAATGGTGTGACTTCTTCTTTTTTATTGCTGTTACAATAAAGTTTTGTCTTCATTAATTTGTGCTCTAGGTTTATTCTTTAATCAGTGGCTGGCAGATTACCTTTCCTGCTGTAAAGCTGCCAATAGTTAAAAAGGTCTTTATTGTTAAGAATAATTAGAATTGTATGCTGTGCCATGTTTACTTCCTCCATGCACCCCTTTAAATTAAAAGAATACTAATACTCTGTCTTTCTGTTACTGTGTGCCTGATTTATGATCTGTGGTGATACTGTGCTTTAAATGGATGATAGTAATTTTCAATTTAGCTTTCCATAGAATGCATCCAGTCCTCAGACCAAATAGATATATGATATTTATTTATTCTTTTTAAGTTTACTTTAAGTACAGTTCATTTAGCAAAGTCTAAATGTATATTTGTATATTATACAAATATAAATTTCCTACTTGTGGGATAAATAAAGGATCATCTTATAATGTCATTGACATTTTCCAGATTTATGGAAAAATGAAATGTACCTGCATCTACTGTTGCTTACAAACAGAGCATACGTGCAGCAAATATTTATCATAAAAAATATACAAGTCACATCCCACAGAAAAAAACCGGCATACAAATGTGCCAAAAACATTTTAAGCCAAATCCTAAGAACATAAATTCAATATGCATTCAGTATTGCATACTGAAAGGCTAGACTATAATATCTAAAAATAAAATGGAAAAAAACAATAAAAGATTCAACAAATACAAAAGGAAAGTACACAGGAATTAGAAATAAGATTGTCATCTTGTTCAGTACTGACTGATCTGAGCCCTGGGAAACTGCGACTGCGAGTTGTATTCTGGTGCTGCGTAGGTAGGCGGAGTCGACCAGGGGAATCCTGATGTGTTTTCCCTCTGAGAAAAGACAAAAATGTCATGGCATGGCAGTGTCTCAGGTACACTGTCATTTTATAATGTCTACAAATACATTCAAAGTAATAAATGCAGCAGCAATTCCTGGCAAAGGGTGGAAAAACTTCAGATAAGAGAGTTAAGACTTTCTTTGTGCTAATAAGATGATTGCTACAGTTATATACAGGGGGGTGTATTTGCATTAACATTGCATTAACATTGATTGGTCTTATATTTGCCACAAATCACCCTTCCCTCACCTGCAATTGTGACAGAAATTATGCTGCATTGCAAAAAAACTGAGAACATATGGAACCATTAAAATCTTATCTTTCACCTTCTGCAATCATTTTATTCCACTTGCATTGTTACAAGCGGATCATAAAACTAGACAGGCTCAGTCTATTTGAGACGTAAGCAGGGACCTTCACGATGAAACCACTACTAAATGCTAAAACAGGAGCTCTGACCGTGCCGTTTTCTGAAAAGGGGTTGTTGTCGTAGTGGTCTGGTGATGGGCTGCGGTTTTCGTACGGGTTCCTTCCAGGCTGGAGCTTTGCATATGGGTTGCTGAGGACCTGACCCATGCCTGGCCCCTGGCTACAAAAGTCAATCACAATAATATCAAATTAAACTGGAAAATAAAGCAAAAAAAAAAAAATGCACCATAAACTGCAGTTGCTTCAAATGCTAATTTAATTGACAATGGCTTAACCAAACACAATATAAATGCATGCAAAAAAAAAAGAGGCAATTTTAGCATAACCTAACAATAACCCTACTATAATAAAAAGTTGACTGTCAGGATATCAACATGTCAACCCATGTGAGAGCAAGACCAAGATTTCATGTAAAGCAAAACAAGCAAAACAAGTCAGGGACATCTTCAGCTAAAGAAGAATAAACATGAATGGAACTGGAGCTGCCAGTTCAACATGCCTGCTTATGGATCTGATGATCACTAATGGTTTCATTTTCACAACAAAGTGCCACAAAAGTGTTTAAATAGTGGGTTTTTCCAAATCCCTCTCCATGAAGAGAAAGGCACCTCACCAGGACATTGTGCAGTGTACTGTGAGGTGAAGACGCTATGTTCTACATACTAGGAAGGTTGAGGTCCTCCCAGAGGCTGCCTGTTCACAGAGGCCCGCATGTTGCTTTGTCTGCATGGTAAATTCAGAACAGAACAGAAAATGAAATAGTAGGACCAGAAGGTCGATCTTGACCGTCCCCTGACAGAAGCAGGCATGGAAAAGTTCACCTGGCCTTCGTTCAGTCAGTTCTTCAGCCAGGAGTCAGACAAATACAACTTACACTAACGCTACTTTCGTAAAAGATCTGAACATCTCCATCTCAGAAGCAAACAACAGGCAACAGTGACCTGGGACATCAGTATTATTGACATCAGTTATTATGATATAAATACTTGAAAGGTTGAATTCCCCCCATGGGCTGCTGGTCCAAAGATTCCCTCATGTTGCTTTGAGAACTGAAAAAACAGGGAAAGCCATTCAAGGCACAACAACGGAAATCTATTCAGCATTATAAATACAACTAAAGAAGCTCAGGTTCAACATGGTAGTGATTTTGAAGTTAAATACGCTATGAGGTCTGCAGGATTTCCTTCTGTACCCACCTGTAGGGAGCAGGTCCTCCCATTTGTGGCCTGCTCTGGGGTCTGCAGGAAACAGAGAGCTTTGTTACCATTTGATGCACTTCCACGGAGCTCCAGAGCAAAAGTGGTGGTTGAAATGCCATGAATGATTTAAAGCCACAAAGCCCCATATGAAGGAGACAGGACTTACACATAGGTTTGGTTGGGAATGGCTGCCATAGGAAACTTGTCCTGGGGAGGTCTAATGCCCTGAGGCTGAGGCTGAAAGTTCGGCCGGCCCTAAAATGTAAAAATGAATTAAAGCTATTTTCCATGCAAGCACTCGTATATGGACACAGATTTATGAATGAATTGAATATATTTGAATCTGAATTGCACAAACTGGTATTGAATTGTACGAACTGAATATGAACGTATTAAACTTGCATTGGAAGTCAAATAAAATTGAAAGTACAAGTAAAAAAAAAAAAAAAAGAGTTACGGATCAACTGGTCGCTCCATTTAATGAATCGACTCCCAAGTGAGACATGATGAGCTGGATAATTATCAAATAAAACGAAACGTAAACAATCGTTTCTATCCATTTTTATTGTCGGTGGAAGTGAAAAAAAAAAATAAAAAGCAAGATTCCACTCGGGATTCGAGACGCGGTTTAAAGTGCAGCAGGACTCGGGAGGCTGCGCCACAGAGGAATCGATTCCAGGAATCGATTCCTGCTGCACGTGTGTCTGCTGGTTATGGGCCACTGGTGACTGGTCGCCACGCACACACAGATGCGAATACACGCGGTATAAAATGGTCTGGGGATGGACAGCTGCGCTCTGGGCTGTCTGGGTTGAGGCGTGACATGAGCGACAAGCACTGGAGCTTTCGCGTTATATTTGTGCAAAGCGTCATGAATATAACGCGAATCCTCCAGTGTTCTCTGGTAAGTGTGTAACACGCGTGAACACGGACCGCCTGGTGTGCAGCTGTCGCGAAGGTGGAAAAATCGAATTTTGAGAAGGGAATTTGAAATAGGAGAAGCGATTTTGAGTCACATTTTTAGGAATGTAAAATTGGAATTCAGATGTAATTTAATACATTCAGATTCGGTTCGTGTAATTCAATTTCAGTTTGTGCAATTCAGATCAAAACATATTCAATTCAATTTCAGTTTCTACTGGCACAAATCTATGCCCATACTCTTATTCTTCTATGGGTCAGTGGTCGATTAAGCCTAGTCCTAGACTAAAAAGACTTTCAGAATAGCACTAGGCTTAATAGATGGACAGGAAATATATTCTATTACAATATATTACCATTGCACTACATAACATTGCATTCACGCAGGTTTTACACCTAGTGGTTTACAGATGATTGCTGCCATTACAGAATAACTGATACCGTGAGCTTTTCCATTCCATTTCTTTCAGTGAATAAATATAATATACATTCATTCATTCATTTACTTATTTATTTGTCGACCTATAAAGCAGATTTCCAATTCTGTGGTTGAGCCCAGAGGTAGAAGTATTGATTCTGAAACGGTAAATCGCTTTCTGTTGCAGTCACTTCTGGCTAATACAACCGTGTCGTAATTTTATATGGTCTCCACAGCTAAGCAGGACAGGGTGTGGTTAGTAGTTAGATGGGCGACTGCCTAAGCGGTACGGGTAACGTTTTTTAAAATAAGACAATTTCTGAAAGAAAATCCAAAATCCTTGAGGAGATTGTTGGATCATGTGGCTCAGCTGACCTTTCTGTTCTTCTTTGCTTAATGTTTAACTGATTTAAATCATTTCTACATCGCTATGTTGGCCAGTTTATCTCTCTTCTGCAATAAAAAGGTAGGTTGACTCATCATGAATATCAGACGAATTCTTTTACGACAGAATATGTCAAGACTTTACCTGCAGATCAGAAGCAAACACCATGTTTCGGAACATGTCATCATTCTGCTGTTGATTGGGCTGGGACTTGTCCTTCGAAGACCTCCAAAAACAATGGCAAAGTTTTGAACAGAGCAGTGCCTCAGGAGACGTCTGTCTTCTGCATGAAACTCCAATTACACATTTCAAAGAATTTATTTTGCCTCCCACCTGACTTTGCTGCCTTTAGCAGGTTTCTTCTTGTAACAGGCAAACTGGACAGTGACGCCCACTAAGACCGCCAGTGCCAGTCCGGGCAGGGAGGCCACGAGAGCGAAGTTGAGAGTGGTCCACCTCTGGCTGCAGTCCTCTCCGATATACCACTCATCCTTGTAATTATTGCACCTACGGCATCGGAACAGACATGGAACCATAAAGCACGGACAACCAGCCCAACAGGTCTGTTCATGTGAGATGTCAGACGATACGGCACCTGCAGTAAGGCTGGCCATCCTTACAGAAACACATGCTGTTGCCATTGCAGACGTACTCTAATATGCATGGTTGATAGTCACCGGGTCCGTCACATTCGGCTAAAGGTGAAAAAAAAAGAAAAAAAAAAAACACAACATAGTATATAATATTTCTTTAACCTCTAATTTCTCTAAAACAGGAGTAAAAATAAGGAGCGAACTCACGGGCAACCGAAGGTTCGGTGATGCTTGGTGGATCACTCTGACATTCAACGCCGAGAATGATCAGCAGCAGGAAGAGCAGAACAAACGTCGACTTCATCCTCTGCGCAGAACAGACACTCACGCGCTCACCGGCAGACAAGACACAAAACCATGGAGGGCTTGGCATTTATGGCCCGTACACTCTCCCCAACGTTCATGCGCGGCGCGGCGCAGACGGACAAACGCTCGACTCCAAAGGCTTCCCTCTCTGAACGACACTCACCATGTTGAAAAGATTGTTAATACATTTTATTAAACAACTCCTCAAACACATTAATTTAATTCAACCATTTCAAGACCAGTCCCTCTTTTGCTAGGTCCATGGTTCACGAAGTGAACTTTAGCCACGTCTGTATGTGGGTGTAACAAAAAGAACAATAAAATTGAACGTGTCTAACCCCTACACACGCTGTTGGCGATTAACCAGCCATGTCCAGAGTTCGCCGATAGTACGTATTTTATTGCGTGTTTATTTATACCACTGTGGCTCAAGTCAGCAGTTTTCAGTTATTTTATGCCGCCACATTTTTTGTCATTTTGGTGGACATCAAACCACCAAAAAAAACAAGACATACTTGGTATAATTATTTAAGATAAAAGTAAAAAACTGGATTATGCTCAACACAACCCAAACAAGCAATAAAATACTCACAGATATTTTCTAACAAAAACACATTTATTTTGCCTGTAAATGTCAGAGTGACAAATCTATGACTGAGGCAAACATCTCTGAACATTCCAATATACACTCAGTCTGGTACACACACACACACACATCAGAACGAAGCTTTAAAAAATTATGTACATTAATTTGTTTCAGCTAGCTGGAAGAAAAGTAGCTATGAGAGTTTTAGCGTAATTTCTCTGGTACGCTTTCTGTGTGAAAGCACCCCTAATTGTCAGAATCCATGTCACTCCCCCCTCCAATGGAATGGAAATCCTCGCTGTCGTCTTCGTCTTCGCTGAGCTGGACCTGAGTGAGAACACTGGGTCCCCTCCGTCCCAGTCCTCTCTCCTCTTCCTCCTCTTCATCGTCCTCTTCCTCACTCACTCCATACTCCTCTCCGTTGCCCAGACTGGAGTTCTGTTGCTGCTGCTGCCCGTCTATTTCGTCGTAACTGCCATAGCTAAAACAGACACAGTCACATCATGACACTTACACAAATTATGCATCTGATTAATTAAATGATTTATTATATAATGACAACTGATAACCATTACACTACAATACAGTATGTTGAAATGCGCTTTTTCCTCTAACCTAACGTTGCTATCCTCCATGTGCGTCTCTTCGTCTGGTCCATCAACCTCGTACGACATCATGCTCTCATCATGCTCCATGCCCATCCGAGCGCTCTCTTGGTGCACCCTGGGAGGAGGCTCCCGGTCTGAGTCACTTCCGCTCTCTGAAAGCTGGATTGCTAATGTAAAAAAAAATTTAAAAATGGTTTCCATTAAAAATGTAAACCAGCAGCATGGAAATATTTTACAAAACCCACTCCACTCTTACTCACAAGAGAAAGGGTTGTCTCCTTCCTCCTCACTTGCATCATCCTCCCCATCAGACATGAGAAGGTCCTGGTAGAGCACGCTGGCCTGGTGGGGTCGACTTGAACCTTCATCATCATCGTCATCATCATCCTCATGCATCCTCATACGTGGCGGCAACAGCATCTCATCTTCGTCATCATCCAGATCTCCATCGCCATCCTCCGCCTGCAAAGGACAAAGGAGGTCAGACCCACACACGCATCTGGGGCAAAAACTGCAGCACTGGAATTAAGGTTGCACCGGAGCCGGAGTTTTCGGTTTGCCATCCTCGTCCTCCTCAAAGCCCTCAATATCCACATCAGACTCCTCCTCCCCGAGCCTCCCACGACCGTGCCGACCCTGCAACGAAAACCCGCAAACAAATGAGAAACAGAAGGCAAAGGAGAACGATGAGAAAGAGAGATATGGGATAGTTAAGAAGAAAGAGCAAAAGAAACAAGCGGAAAGCTGCTGAGAAAAATGTAGGACGTCGCTTAAAATGTAGTGAATGGATGGATGTCCCTGTAGCAGACTGACAGATGAAGGTGTGGACATAAAGAGAATGAAAGAAAGAAAAGATGACAGATGAACAAATGGGGAAATTTAAGAAGATGGGCCAGTGGAGTTTGGATTAACCACTCAATGAAAGACAGGGATGGACAGAAGTGTACCTGCCCCCCTCTTTTCTCTGAAGGGGTCATGAGCACAGCCTCTGACAGAAGGCTAGCGTCACCCTGAAGACTGAGAGAAGCACTGCTGTCAAACAGCTCAGCAGGCTGAGAGAGGAAAAAGAAGGAAACGGGTAGAATGGGAGAACAGGGAGAACAGGGCAGGAAGAGAGAAAAATGAGAACCACTACAGCAGAGCAAATGTTCTACAAGGCTGGGGAACCACAAACACTGCAAGGTCGATGGTTCTGAAACATGTTCAGAAAGGACGCGGCGGGTAGAAGCACTGAGACACCTCGTCCAGATAATGTCATGTCACACAACGCGTCTTCATGCAGGGGGCGGGGGGGGGATTGATGTCAAAGAAAAGAAGATGAGAGAAAAGGGGTAAAGGGATATTTGACCTATTTAACCTCTGGTGTGTGCGTGCTTACCTGTGGAGTATATGGGCCGGGTGTCATGGGGTCTAAGCTCTCCAGGTCAGCGGCATCTAGAGCAGCCTCCTTAGCAGTGGAGATGTCCTTCTCCAGCTGGGTCAGGTGCTCATCATACTGTACACAATGCAGAGGTGCTCATTTACGCACAAACCCAATGATGTGATGTTCCTGTTCCACCATTCACGTATGAATGCCCCCCCCCACACACACACACACACACACACACACACACACACACACAGCCCGCATAGACACGCCACTCACCTCAGCCAGGGTCTGCTTACAGACATTTACAATATCCAGAGCCGTCCTGGTGTACGGGCTGTCGGGGCCTGGTTGAAGGACGAATTCATAGTCAGGCCACGTTACGTTTTTTTGAAGCAGAGTAATTGCAGCAGAGCTCACCGTTGTATTTGACGCTGTTTAAATGGATCAGGCTGATATCCGACAAAAACACTTCTCTGTTCTGATACTTGTGCTTGGAAATGTTCTAAGAATTAACACAAGTCATTAGTGGCAGTTCTCAATAAGTCACACTAGCATCCCGAAAAAGTTGAGAAGCAAACTCTCTCACCTTACGAATGTTCTCCAAATCCATGGGGTTGGCAATAACTTTGTAATAATCAGGAACAAACTTTTTATTGACAGGATGATGGAAAGGCCAAGACTATAGGGATTAAAGAAACATACAAATACATAAAACCAAACACCTCAGTGTAATTAAGGAAACATTGCAAAAATATTGAGATAGAATATACAAAAAGACCTACTTCTGGCACCGCCATCATCTTCTGTGTGACTATGTTGTCGAGGATGAAGGAAAACGCCACCTGATCATCATCATCCAGTAGTGGGTTAATTGCCTTCTCTAGACGCACCAAACGATCCTCCTTCTGCAAAGCGATTGGTCAATAAATAACTAACTAAATAAATATACATCTGCAACAGACACACACACACAGAAAATAGCAGGTTCTATCTGCAAATCTACCTCCTTCAGCTTCTCATCACACAGGTCCAGCATCGTCTGGGCCACCTGGGTAAGCGAGTGCTTTGCTCCTGAGATGCAAGAATAGGCAATCTTAAGTTCTTTTTTTTATTCATCACTCATGTATGAACATGCGTGTGGGTGAGGCTGCAGTACCATTGTAGGTGGTGCAGTTCTTGACTATGAGCTCGACGCTCTCTCGGAATTCGTCTCGTGACGGGTACATGCCCTTCCTCACATTCTCTCTGAGCGTCTGCAGGTCCATGGGTCGTGTGATGATCTTGTAATAGTCTTTCACCACCTTCGCGTTCACCGGGGTGTGGAACGGGTATGTCTGCAATAAAATAAGCAAGGTGGTAGTAGCTCAGTGGGTAAAACCCTCTTAAAAAATTAACTGGAAGGCCAGAGTAACAGGTTCAAACATCCATTTATTACCATTGGGTCCCTGAGCAAGACACTTAACCCCGAGTTGCTCCAGGGGGGAACTGTCCCTGTAACTACTGATTGTAAGTCGCCCTGGATAAGGCGTCTGATGAATGCCATAAATGTAAAACCGCGTCCCTGTAAAGGTGATGCTTTATAGTGTGGGTCTTTATTGCGTTCTTTGTTTGTGTTCACGCGCCAATATTTGTTAGTTGACTTCATTAGGTTATGTATAACTTACATTGGGCATATCCCTCATGTCATTGATTATGTACTCCAGCACTGACGACAGGGTAACCATAGGATCTGTGCGCCGCCGGTGAATTGATTTGTGTGGCCTCTGTGAGAAAGGACAGAATGAAACGAAAGAATTAATAAGCATGTGTAAAATGCACTGTATTCTCTTACAACACAGGCAGAGCAGAGGCCCACTGACATTGAGGTAATCACAGTGGACCGTGGTCCCCACTCGTCTCTTCTTCTTGGGTGGGAGCTGCTGTTTGGGGAATTTCAGCACCAAAGATTTTCTGCGTACTTCATCAGCACTAATCAAGAGAACACATTTTTATTAACCTTGGATTGTCAAGACTTTTTGCTTAATTTTCAAACAATATTTAAGGGTAAGAAGTACTAATTAAACGCATTTTGTGATCACAATTTCGTCTTAGTAACAGAAGAGTGTAATACTGATATCGGTACAATCAAATAAAAACATGGTTCATGGTACCTTTCAATGAGCTGCTTTCCCAGCACAATCTTGGTGCCTTCCACCTTAATAAGCTCCTCGTTGTCATTGTGGATGACAGTCTTCTCAAGCTCCTCCTCCTGCTCCTCCGTCATGGCGACAGGGTTGGACGGTGGGGCATTGGTCTGGTAGTAGAGTGGGCAGAACTTGTTCGTTCTCATGTGACCTATAGCACCACAGGCACCGCACTTCAGCTGGAGAGAGAAAGGGGGGTGTCAAAAGCACTATACATAAACAGAAAAACCATACCATGTTAATTATTTTTTTGTTGTTTAAGCTCATGAATACATGACAGAAAGGAACAATGTGGTGAATATTGTATTAGAAAACAGCTCATTTCCATAGGGAGAAAAGCACCTTGAGATCAGGCCTCTCTCTGACTTTCTTGGCCTTCTTCTCAGGAGGCCCTTTGAACTTATCTTTCTCCTGGTTGCGTTTGAGGCGACGCAGCTGCTCCTGAATGCGCCTCCTCTCCTTCCTCATTTCCTCACGATGTTGCTCATCAAACAGAGCAAACTTACGACTGAGAAGAAATGAAATATTAAAAAAAATTCATTATCATATTATACTTTATAACACTTACAGTATAGTGGGGCAGAGAGCTGGTAGTAGCCTAGTGGGTGACACACTCGCCTATGAACCAGAAGACCCAGGTTCAAATCCCACTTACTACAATTGTGTCCCTGAGCAAGACACTTAACCCTAAATTGCTCCAGGAGGGACTGTCCCTGTAACTACTGATTGTAAGTCGCTCATAAGGGCGTCTGATAAATGCTGTAAATGTAAATGCAAACCATGCAGAACCCAAAGTAACCGTAACTCACATAAACTCATCGTCCTTGGTGGTGCGGATACGTAAGTAGGCATCAATGACAGCTGGTTTGCGAACGGTCTCACAGCGCACATACTCTTTCCCGTCCTCATCACAGAATGTTCTGTAGATCTTCAAACGACGGCCTGTTGCCGAGGAGTTCAGACTGGTAACCGAAGAAGCGTCATCATCTTTATGGGAGCTGGTTGACAAGGAGCTCGCTGCAGGACAGATTGCAAATGGTTACACTACAATAATAAAGATACATCATAGAGACACACACACTTACAAAAGCCCTTGCGTCGCTCCTTGCGGCTCTTCTCTCGCTCGCCCTCCTCCCCCATTAGCATGCGCTGCAGCTCCTTCCTCTCCTGCTCCTCTCTTTCACGGCTCAGCTGGGAGCTCGTCTTCTTGTTCTGCAGCATGTTCTCGATGTTCTTGCCCATCTCCTCAAAGTCGCTGTCCTCCGCTGAACTGCTGTCAGTGTCTGTTGAAAGAACCTCAGTGGATTCCAAGACCCTAAGGGAGAAATGTAAATAAACCTTAACCTGTGCATGTCTTCTATACTGATATATTTAATCTGTTTAATATTTGGTTTTATGATTCAGACTAACTTGTTCTGCAGGTCAAAAATCCTCTGGCACTCCTCCTTATAGCGTTCCTGGTGTTCAGCCACTGAGAAACGGGAGCCACGAGCAAATTTACTCATGGGTCCCTCTCCGGAGCGAGCCTGCTCTGTAGACATGGTCCTCACCACATCTATAACCTCCCAGCGGGAAAGTTTCTTAATCTAGAAGAAAACACGGTGGTTGATTGGAGTTCCATGTTGAAATCACTGCTCTGTGCAACAAATACCGTTCGCAAACTGTTGATTTCATAATGTAAAATGAACTGCTGCGGTGGCCTAGCAGGTAATGAAGTGGACTTGTAATCAAAAGGTTACGGGTTCAAATCCAAAACTGCCAAGGTCCACAAAAGTACCTTTGAGCAAGGTACCATGCCCACACACTCCCTGGGCATGGTTGATGGCTGCCCACTGCTACCTCACAGGATGGGTTAAAAGCAGAGGACATATTTCCCTGTGTGCTGTGCTGTGCCGTGACAATCACTTTCAACTTAGTTCAGCGTAAATCATTTTTTATAGGCTCCGATCTAATGCTGTTACCTCCTCCTCGGGAACCCCAAATTTCCTGAGCAGCTGTTTGGCATTTTTGAGTGACAGACGTCTCAAGTCAGCATCTGTGCCAGTCACTGTCTTTTTGGCTGGCTGAGGTTCTCTGTCATCCTAAGAGGGAGGAGGAAAAAAGTCAAAGACAGGTAAGGGCCACTTGTTCAACTTTGATGGTAATGAGATGCAATATGCTTGTGAGAGACAGAAAGTCAGACCTTCTGCTGTGTGGGCTTGTTGGGGACTTTGACATACGAGAAGCCTTCACCGCAACCTGTGGGATCAGCTACACCAGTCACCTCCAGCAGACACTTTCCCTTCATGGCAGCAATGAAGGCCCTTGTAGTGTTCCAAGGAGCGGTCCGTACCTGCCCCGAAACACAGCCAACATCTTACACCAGGCAATAATAGTATTTTAATAGTAACATTTTAACCTAAACTGGGACTGTCAGTGACAAGGTGACCACTCACTTCATCGTCAATCTTCATCTGGAAGTCTTCCTCGTTCTCCTCCTCTGGGGCAAAAAATGATTTCTCCCCATATCCAGCATCCTGGGAACACAGGTTATTGGTCAGCATGTGTTTGGTTAGTAATACATTTGGAGAGGGTGCAAGAAGATCAGATTAACAATTCAACTTTGGCTTTGAGTAGTGCATGTGTGTGAGTGAGTGAATGAATGAGTGTGTGTGTGTGTGTGTGCGCCCTCAGTATTATTTGTGCTGTATTAAATGTGTTTATGTGTGTACCTTCAATCTTTGCTCTGCCACCAGCATGCTGTAATAGGCACAACACTGCTCTGGAGACACCATGGCCCTGATCTCCTCCTCTGTGGGAAGCCGGAAATCTGGCTTCAACACCCACCAGTTAGAATCCATACCTGACAGAGAAAGACGTATAGTTGATCAAATAGCAACAGGATCTCAACATTATCCCTTCACATCTCAGCACAATAACAATAAAACACTGTTTACCGCACACTATGTACTATACAGCTTGTACCTGTGCGTTTAAAGTCTGCGCACAGTTTGAGCCGCTTGCGGATGCTGCTCTCGGAGTGAGAGGGGAAAGCCTTCTTTATGTCTTCCATGCGAATCCTGCGTGGACGGTCCTTACTCTTCCAAAACAACCGGTAAATAAAAACCTGCACACAAAGACATGCACTAAATTAGACAACCAAAGCACACTTATTTGCGTGAAGAACCACAGCACATTCATCCTGGGCACTGCCCCAAGTATCTCTTACTTGCAGGAAGTCCCTGATGTGAGTGTTGGCGCGTTTGGAGTTGGGTCCTGGCACCTCAAACAGGGGACACGCTTGCCCAACAACCATTATATCCACCAGCTCTCTAATGTAATAGCCTTGCCGTGTCCGTATTATCAGGAAGTCGGTCTCTGGCATCTTATGCAGGTAAATTGGGGCTCGGAACAAGTTATTCTCAAATGCCTTAAAAATAAATAAATAAACAAATGTGCACATATTGTAATTGCATTCAGGTACATTAGAATCATGTGAGTGAAGAAGTGCGATTTTTGTGCTTTACTGACTTGCAGTAGTTGTCCGGGATGAAGTGAGCCGAGGAAGGGGGATGTGTGGCAGTACACGGTTTCTCCGTACTTACAATCTGGCGCCCCCGGATCTTTACCGGGCTTCTACAGGGCACAAAAATGTAAATACAGAGTTGAACACACATCCCATGATAAGGTCAAACTTCCGCTTCCAATAAAGAGTGATTCTAAGAAAACAACTCACCCTTTTGTAGTAGTTCTTGATTTTGGTTGCCATGCCAACTTGCATGATGAGTGGCGGGTACTCCTCACTGTACTCAGCCAAGATAAGGTCTCCATCTTTGCCAGTCAGGTCCTGAGATGTGCGCATGAAGAACATGTCTCCTCCACCAGAGGCCTGACGTTCCTGCTCCCGCATCTACCAAAGGGAGGGAACATGTCAACTACAACCACAGACTTGCAAGCAAAAATACACACCACACACTCTAAGCCTGGGTTGGAAGCCATAACTTTTACACCAACACACAAACCTTGGCCTTTTTCTTGATGTGTTTGAGCAGGGGCTGCACAGTGTGGGGGCCAGGCTGAGAAAGAGCCCCAAAAGAGTACTTCTTCAGAGTGGGTCGGTGGAACTGCCTCAGTTTCATCGGACCCATGTGAGTGGGAAAGAAGGGCTGCCGGAGTTCCACTGCAGGGATGGAGTGCTGGAGAGACACAGAGACTTGTTACTTGTCCATTTTTCATAAATGGATAGACTCCAGGAACACAGAGGTCTGGTCAAATATTGTAATTCCAAGGAATGACAGCACTTTAGAAGAAACAATTCCGAATTAGATGAAAAGATGGTACTCGACTGCACTAAGGAATTAGAAAAATACAATATTTAATCTGTACTTATTAATTCAATCCATACACATACTTTTAAACAGGACTTGTTTATATTGTTTACATTAATCAAACTGCTTAATACCACCTTCAATGTCTTTTTTTCTATTCATCTTTAAATATTGCATTTCACTGCATGTTATATACACATTTTATGTATTTGTATATAACATTCACATATAAGGGGCACTACAAATAAATCTGCTGAACTCCTGAGGGTTGAGGATCCTGTATGAGACTATTCTCACCTGGATGATGTTGCCTCCAAAAGTGCCCCTCAGGCCTTGCTGTTTGGGGTAGTAGAACTCGTCATTGGACAAGTTCCAGGGGTCCTTCACCTCAGGCTGGGACATGTTCTGAATGTGTGGGGCACAAAGCGACAAGACACACAGTAGAGATTAAAAAAAAGATGTATTTACCACTACAGAATGTTCCAACTTTATTGTTTTGTCTCCTGTACCTGTTGGGGCTCTTCCTTAATGACGCCAGTCTTGCCCAGCAGGATGCGACTCTTTTTTAGAGCAGACTCCTTTTTATTCTCTTTGGAGGGGGAGTGTGAGGTCCTCTCCTCCTTTTCATCTGGGATCTCTGTGATCAGTAAAACAGAACAATTCTATATATAAGCATATAGTCATTTGCTTATTTATTTTCTAATTGTGTTTTTTGGAAGATCAGAAACATGGCTGTCTGTACCTAAGATGATGTTCTCATCATTAGGGTCTAGCGTGAGAATGGGAGGACAGAGCATACGATCCATATTCTGGTCATCCCAGATTATGTTGTCTTCCCAACGTCCATACACCAGTGCCTCATTGTCGATCGGAAATATGGAGAACCACTGAGAATCGTCCTCATGAAGTACTGAAGAGAATCAAGGACCATGTGAGTCTCTGCAGAATGCCATGAACAGTGGAGAAGAAATGGTCCAAAATTCTGTTACCCTGATGGTCCTGGCTGTGTTTGTCTCTCTTGGATCCTGATAAGGATGGAGTTTTGGTGATTGGAGGGGGTGTAGGTGGAACCAGCTGAGAGTTGCTTCTGGTCAGGCCTAAATATGGACAGGGTGAAGACCCACACACAGATTCTCACACACTTGTTTGTGATTTAAAAGTCATAACTGTGCGTATGTGTCTCACCTTGCTGTGCATTGTAAGCATTAGCATTGCGGGTCATACTCGATGGCAACCATCCTGCCAGACTCGCCCGCTGGGTCTTGGTGCCCTTGTGCTTAACATCCTCCCCATTCCAGATGATGTCATCTTCCCATTGCAACTGAGTCACCATTAGGAAGAGCTCATTCTCCAAACCCTGTCTCTCCTGCTCCTCATCCTCCTGATACACAAAAAAGGCTCAACTTACTATAACACAAGCTTTGAAAAACACCAGCTGCAGAAAGAATGAAAAGCCAAAAAGAAGTAGGTGAATAAATTGACAGACCTCTATCTGTAGTTCTATTTCTGGTTGAGCTTCAGGCTGTGGCTCCTCTGCTCCTATCTCTCGTATTTTGAAGCCATAGTGGAAGCCGCTGCCATCCTCTGGGACCCCCAGCATGTCATACCACAGCTGTGCGGGACCATAGCGCCACTCTGCCACCTTCGGCCGAAACTCTGCAACCTTATCACCCTCACCTGACACCTGAGAAAACTTAGACTCTACTGGAGCCATCATGGTGATCTGAGACAGGGAAAGAGATGTTTTACATTTACATTTATGGCATTTGGCAGATGCCCTTATCCAGAGAGACTTTGAAAATACTCAGCGACTGTGCTGTTCTTATCACATTAAACATTATAAAGAAATTAATACAGAAAATAGACAGACAATCTAGTCCATTGAAAGGCTAAACAAGCCAGAATATAACATGCATTTGTGTGGAGACAAACCTCATCATCTGACAGGCACTGTTCAGGTGCAGGTGGGGGGGCATACTCGTATGTCCAGCCAGATTTCTTGTCCAAGGCGCCCTCCTGTGTCTCACCGTCGGGCGGAGGGGTTCCTGGCTGCGGGTCGCGTTGTTTTCGCTTCCTTTTCCTGCGGGCGCTGCGCCACACAGAGGGCATGTTCTTCCCTGGCCCAAACAGACGCAAGAACCGAAGGACCTGGCCCAGCACCCATAAGAAAGGAATTAGTCTGTCTGTCTGAAGATAATGCCAGCAATAACCTGTGACACAGTTGGCCTAAAATAATAGTTCTCTGTTCAGAAGCTGGCCTCTAGCCGATTCAGAGGGAGTCATGCAAGAATTCTGCTGCGCCATGTGCCTTTCATACACTAAGCTCAGAAGCTAATCATTATTATCAATATTTAATTGTTATTGTATCACTAATAATTCCCAAATATTGTGAGATATTCAATTAGAGTAAAACGAGAAAGAAACTGTTACATAATCTTTTCTGTATGATTTTTGTGTGCATGCATACTTTTCCAGGCCGGAACTCAGGAAACAGCTCAGTGACAGCAGGAAGGGCCTTGGCCGCATCTTTCTGCATGATGCCAGCCAGGGGCAGAGTGAGGATGGAGGGTCCTCCTGCCCCAGACCCCTGCGAGGGCCGATCCATCTCAGACTCAGAGTCTGATGAGCTGCTGAAGTCCACCTTCTCCACGGCTGAAGATGGAGCAATAATGGAGGGAAGAATGATCCCATCCGCCTCATCCCCCACTACTGACAAAACAGCAAATAAATGAGCGTTAATGTTATTATTTACTGATGTAGGCCAGTATATAGACAGAGGAACAGCACACCTACAATATTCTAGTCAATATTCTTTACATTATTCATGACTTAGTTTCCATTGGCTTTCACCAAGTTAATTTTGTAATTCTAACCAATGACAGTTGGACATGTCACCCAGTCCTACTCACCACTAGCAGTCTGGCTTGGAGGCTCCTCCTTTTTCTGTAGGGTGGGGAGGCTCGGTGGGGGAGGAGGGGGCATCAGCTTGGAATCTATGTCTTCGCAGTCAGCATCATAGTCATCATCGTCATCTGAAACAAAGAGCGTGCTCAGACATCCAGGCACACTGATGCATCTGCCTGGCCATCAGTGGCAACCTGCAGCCTACTGACATACGCACCACCTGCTCTCCTGCCTGGTTGCAGGCTGCCCATAGCCTGCCTGTATTTGCGAGTTTCATCCTCAGCCACCTCATTGATGTCAGAGTAATCCACAGCATCGTCCGTGCTTTTTACCCAACCTGGAGTAAAATTACAGGATTCCATAAAGATACAGACTGCAGTTACAGGTGTGGTCAAATGAAAGTTTCTAACCAAACGTGCTACACAAAAAATATATACAGATTAAAGTGTAGTAGGTGTAAAAACTACACTTCTCACCCTCTGCATCAGTGCTGACCCGATCTTTCTCCTCATCAGGGCCATCATCCTCGTTTGCAGTGATTTCTGTAATAAGTGTGCCTAGACCCAAAGAGCCCAGTCCAGCTAGGTGTTTCTTAGACTCCTGGGAATGGAAGATTTATAATAATCACCTTTTAGGCGAACTTGGTTTAAAGAGTGTGAGCATTTTCAGACACTCTTATCCAAAGCCAATTGCAATCAGTAATTACACAATTATAATCAGTAATTACACAATGGCAATAAGTGGGGTTTGAACCAGTGACAGTGATCTTCTGGTCACTGGTTAGCCACTAGACTACCAGCCCATTTCAGATGTTTATTCTCCTACCGTGTCCAGCACAGTGTCATCCTCCAGCTGACCATCCTCGTTGATGTTGCCAAACAGGAAGCCAGTGAGAGAGAAAGGCCGATCCTGGTCCTCGTCACTATCTGAGTCAGACATCCTGAGCAACAAGGTGACACAAAATCCATTTACAACATGTAACACCAACAGCAAAAAGAATCAGAAAACCTCTCCTGACGATGAAGCACTTAAATCACAGGAAAGTCTGTAAAGCAACCAGTGGTAGGTGCATTTAAGAGACACTGCCTTTATGAAGATGTGGCATTTCAATAGGACTGTATCTTTAGGTGTCAAATTCATACTGTGCAAATTGTAAAGTTCAGAAATCTTCTGAATTGGAAAGTCATACTGACAGCCACAGCATTTTGTGTAGTTTTCCCCCAAAATTTCCACCCTGTTCCAAACTTTCCAGATATAAGAAACAAGCAATATAAGGCATAAGCAATGCAATGATTATACAGGCAGCGCACTTAAAAAACGTAACATTGAGGTAAAACTTTTGTTGGTATTTATGTCGATAATAACGTGGTAAAATTCAAAAATAAACAAGTATAGTTACCCGAAATCCCCTCAGATGACCAGCAGGCCCCAAACCCCCGAGCTCAAGTTCCAACCGTATGCGCCTATATGGGCACACAGGACGGATTAGCGGTTAGCTTAGCATTCGCATTAACTGAGCAAAACCGCTGCTTGCAATGAATAGATGTATAAAGCTAACGGCGGCACTGGTGCTACCCAGGGAATCACACAGTCAAACTGCAGGGAACTGTACTATTTTTATTTTTGGAAAAAGACTGAGGACGAAGCATTGCGCTGCCTCCACAGCAATATCAACAACTAAGATCTTTTCTCGACAAGAACAGCGACTCGCGCTTTTCTTCCGCTTTACGTCACGTGGTGTCAACGCGGCTTCAAATCGGTTAAAATCCTTTTAATTGGCACAATTTAGGAACTTTAACACACTATACACACTATACTCTAATGTATAGTGTGATTGAGTCAATCCTTACAAGAAATTATTGAATGTTCTAACATTTTTGTATTTTGCGTAATTAAAATGTAGTCTTGTTTTTATAAAGTTGGAACAGATGCGGTTTACTATCTTTAGTTTATATAATACATATGAAATAAAGCTTTATATCATAAAATAGCATCCATATAGCTGGTTTAAAAATCTGGCTCCTGCTTTAATCCTAAAGGCGGAGCTTGGGACTGTGAAATAGCGTTAGAGTCGGTTTGCTGGCTCAGAAAGCGGCTGCGGAAGCTCCTTAAATGCATCGCGCCTTATCCGCCTCTCAGCTCCGCCTCTTCTGAGAACGTGTTTCGGCATTGCGACGCCTACATTTACATTTACAGCGTTTATCAGACGCCCTTATCCAGAGCCACTTACAATCAGTAGTTACAGGGACAGTCCCCCCCGGAGCAACTTAGGGTAAAGTGTCTTGCTCAGGGACACAATGGTAGTGAATGGGATTTGAACCTGGGTCTTCTGGTCATAGACGAGTGTGTTACCCCTACTGGGCAGAATTAAAACTACAGCAAGCATTCTCGCTGCAGTTCCTGCTGCCGAAAGAGGCCGTGCTGATTCCATTTGGTACCATTTGCTGTTCTAGTCATAAAATATATATATATATTATTTTACACCAAATTTTTCGGTCACATCAGTGAGTATGTGAGTGAAATTCTTGATACGTGTGTGTGTAAGAAACACCTTCCTATTATGTTCACTTTAGGCCTTATTTATTAGGTAAGATCCTTATGGACAACTGATGTCTTCATGTCTGCTCAGTTTAAATATATGTCTAAATACCCAGTCAGCATCCATCCTGCAGTCAGACATGGGCTAAAGGCAAAAAAATGTCAGCGTCTGGTCATAAACATTTAACTCTGTACAAATAAGGTGCACCTCCAGGATGAGTGCAGTGCAAAACTATGCATCCTTTGTTTAATAGAAGAAGACAGTGCATACATTGTTCAAGTCAGTGGAACTGCTAAGCATTGTCATCACTGTGAATATTAAAGAGCCCATTTAAAGTCACAACGAGGAACTTTGTTTCCCTGCACTAATGACAAACACATAGGATTCATTGACAATACGTCAGATTACAACACTGAGACTGAGGCAAGAAGCACGCTGCCGTGAACTCATCTTCACACTGATGCTTTTTGTTTTGATATTAAAGCTTAAAACGATGCAACTCATCTTCATACACGTTAATAGTAAATACAGTGCTCTGGCATAATGACATGCTGAAACCATCTAGGATTTGGACCCAGTCAGTCCATTAACCTTCTGGCCTCAGCTACCAGCCCCCCCGTCCAAAAAAAGTACATTTTAAAATTCCTCACTTTCTTCTATTGCCTCAGTGAAAAGTGCTGCCCTGTTCTCCATCCGTTAAAAGAAATGACAACAAATGTACATTAATATTAGTCTTCATTGCTGTGAGAGTTGTGCCATTATTTCTGCAATCTAGCATGAATAATAACCTGTCGCCTTCGGTTACTGACAAAAAAAAAATTAAAAAATTAAAACCACAAAGTGTAAACCATGATGTACTTGCAGGGCTAAACCTGCCAAATGCACTGCTCAGAAAATAAAGGGAACACAAGAATAAGACTTCCTAGATTTGAATGAATTAAATATTTTTATTAAATATTTAGGCCTGACCAAAGTAATCTTTACATAGCTGAATGTGACAACTACAAAAATCACACAAAAATAATCGATGGAAGCACATGGAGGGCTGTTCGGCCACCCCATTACCGACCCACTGCCAAACCGGTCGTGCTGCAGGATGTTGCAGGCTGTTGAAGATGTTCTCCACAGAGTCCAGTGGCAAATTTGCCAATCTTGTTGTTCTCTGGTAAATTCCAGACATGCATCAGGGTGTTGGGCTGTAAGCACCACTTTCATGGAGTCTGTTTCTGACCGTTTGAGCAGACGCATGCACATTTGTGGCCTGCTGGAGGTCATTTTGCAGGGCTCTGGCAGTGCTCCTCCTTGCACAAAGGTGGAGGTTGCGGTCCTGCTGCTGGATTGTTGCCCTCCTACAGTCTCCTGGTAGCACCTCCATGCTCTGGATGCTACGCTGACAGACACAGTGAACCTTCTTGCAACAGCTCGCATTGACGTAACATCCTGGATGAGCTGCACTACCTGAGCCAATTGTGTGGGTTGTAGACTCGGTCTCATGCTACCACTAGAGTGAAAGCGCCGCCAGCATTCAAAAATGACCAGAAAATCAGCCAGAAAGCATAGGAACTGATCTGTGGTCTGTGGTCAGCACCTGCAGAACCACAACTTTATTGGGGATGTCTTCCTAATTGCTGTCTATTCCTTTCGCACACGGCATGTGAAATTTATTAGCGTTGCTTACTAAGTGGACAGTTTGATTTCACAGAAGTGTGAGTGACAGTGTTGTTTAAGTGTTCCCTTTATTTTTTGAGCAGTGTACAATTCAACAAAATAAACAAAAATGATAAATAAGATATAAAGACATTGGAATATGGCTGAGATTTTATAGGTATGTTTACAAACCTGATAATTTGGGCATTTCACAAAAGTGGACATTTCATCCCAGTTCTAACAGAGCCAGCACTTTATTGCCATGCCCATGTGTACATGTGGCAAAGAACTCATTAAATTCTAAAAACAAAACAATTGCACTTTTAACTTTATTCATACTTGGTTTAAAAATGTTTGAACACACCCTTTTATTGGTACCAACATGGTGCCACACTTCCATGGAAGCACAAAGTTCACTACAGTCATCTCGGTCTAATGGTTCCCTCTACTCCCAATAACCATCACTACAAACCTGTCATTGCAGCTAATGCATTACATGAATTTCTTCTATAAGTGCTGAGGTACCAAAAAACAAAAATCTAACTTTAAAACATGTTTTAAACTGGCTGTAGAGATCTCAAATTTAGACAAACGTAGGCATTTATTAAGAAAGCCAGGATGCATACATAGAGGCTGCGAGGCATAGTGTGCTCAGAACTTGAGTTGATTTGTTAAAAAAAAAAAAAAAAAGGCCTGAGAAACAACACAAACATCTGGGTTAAACAGGGGTGTTCCGCACCAGGCATTTCCTAATCTAAGGGCACATTGGAGCAGTTATGCCAGTAAGGCACTCATTATGTAAGAATGCACAGAGTAGTAAGAGGCCAGAGAGACCAGGATTGGGTTGAGCATACTTCATTCTGTCTGCATAAAATACACGGAAGGCCACCAAAGTCCAGGAGGTTCAAGCATATTCATGATCTTCAGGCACTGTATCAACAACCCATGAATATAAAAAGACCATTATTACATAAGGAATAATTAAAGCAAAAAACATTTTTTAAAAATCTACATACATAAGACTTCAATATTTCGCTATTGGTCTGGTGTGAATGACAGAATGCATGGTTGGGTGTGTGTGGTGGGCGAAGACTGAGCTGGGTGTGATCAGCTAAACGCAACTACAGCCAGATTCACCAGGAGGACAATAAACACACTGTTAAGGCAAGAAAACACTATGCTCAGAGGAAGAACAAGAGAGAGTGAGAGGAAAAAAAGGAAAAAGACAGATGAACGTGTTGATGGGAGGAGGACTACACAAAGCCACGGGTCACAAAATCCCCAAACCAACCATAGAAAGTGGCAGCTTGGATTTACAGAACAGGAACTGACAAGTCCATAGGCGCTGAGGTTTTTTTTTTGTCTGACTGACTGAGGCTGGCCCATTGCAGATTACCTAAAGGAGGGGAGAGGAAGAGAGAAGAAGGGAGGAAAAAGAAAGAAGAGGGAAAAAAAAAAAAAAAAAAAAAAGGCCTTTTTAGAGCACAAAACGTCGCTATAGGCACGTGACTGTCAAACATGTTAAAAATAGTTCAGCCTAGTATAAGACCCCAAAAAAAAAAAGAAAAAAAAAAAAGGGGGAAGTGGGTGGAAAATGAGAGCTGGCATCCAATGGAGGGCATGAAACAAAACTGAAATGACTTTGGTGTTTGGAATAAGGCAGGAAACTCGACAGGAAGAAAAGGGCACCGCAGATACATTTAAAAAATAAAAAAAAAGCAGAAATTTGGCACAAATTCCCACAGAGGGGCAGAGCCCTATCCTGTATAAGTCGGTCCCATATAGTGGTGTAAGTTTGGTTCTGAGTGTGGGGAGCCTTCGTCAACTTGTCCACCTCCCCCTCAGTCCTTCTTATGGCAAAAATACACACACACCTTTCATACCACGACACACTCTCCATGGTTCACGTTATAACAGCACACATTTCTTGGTGTTCTTCTTGGTCACTGGATACAACACAGCCCGTACGGCTTCGGCAAACACTTCTCTGACGCCCTCCTGCAGGAGAGCAGAGCATTCCAGGTACTTGACTGCTCCGATGTGCCTAGCGAGGGTGGTGCCTTGCTGGGGTGTAGTGGGTGCGAGGCCTTGCTCCTTCAGCTTCTCCACAGCCTCGCGGTCCGTGCGCAGGTCTCGCTTGGTGCCCACCAGCAGCACAGGCACGCCAGGGCAGTGGTGGGATACCTCAGGGTGCCACTTGTGTCGGACATTGGCGTGGGACGAAGGGCTTCCGATGGAGAAACAGATGATGAAAACGTGCGTCTGAGGGTAGGAGAGCGTGCGCAGTCGGTCGTACTCCTCCTGGCCGGCCGTGTCCCAAAGGTTGAGGCTGACGGCACGCCCATCCACACTGGCTTGTGTGCTGTAATTGTCAAACACGGTGGGGATGTATTCTTCAGGGAAGGCATTGGTCGTGTAGGAGATGAGCAGGCAGGTCTTGCCCACTGCGCCGTCACCCACCACCACACACTTTATGGTCTGCATGATGACGTCATCAATGTGCGATGCTGCCTGGGGCGCCTAAATGAAAGGAGGAAAAAATTATTAATCATCATTTTAAAATGTCAACATTCACTGTAGCAGCAGTTTGCACTCAACACACTGGTAGTTTAACATATATTACGGTAAAAACTCACCTACGTAGAATACTAAAGTATAATTTTATTGACTCAATATTCGTAGAAATGGCTTTGTGTGATTATTATTATTATTATTTTTTTTACAAATGTTAGGAGTGCTGATCTGCATCTTGCTCGGCGACTAGCCAATCCCGTTTCGCCCTCCTCATTTTCCAACATTCACACACTTCTTCCAAAATGTTCTCCGATCTTCCACACGTTACGCTGGTCAGGAAATTCCTTACGTTTACAGGCTACTGAACATCCTTCCAAAGTTTCGGACACGGTAGCCGGCTAGCGTTAGCATAGCTGCTCAGAAAACTCACCTTACCTTACCAGTCTGGAGCTCCCAGTTCCGGAGTGTTTTACGTTGCAGAACTACAAGGAATTGTCCTAAGCAACTATTCATCTAACTGATACAAACGTACATTGCAAATAGTGGGAAAAAAACGTAAAAACAAGGCAATAAATCACACCAGAATAAGCAGGCAGCCAACAAAATCTATTTAATGCAGTGCCGTGATTGAAAATACAAACAGTGATGACAAAGTGCGGACACAGTCATGCCGAGGACAGATTAAATCAGAAACACCCGTTGCATATGCCGTTTAGGTGCATATCCGATACATTTTAACAAATTACTTATGTCTATTCCTGAAAAGTTTCCGAGGAATAGACAGTTAGCCAGGAGATGCTAAAGGTCAGCTACTCACACTCAAAAAGCCATTAAAAGTCAAAATTTCTTCTCAGGGAGAACGGACGATTATACACAAATACTCTTAACTGATGGAGAACCGCGCCGCGTGAACAGTAAATAAAAGCCGGAAAAACGAACAAGGCAAACAGACTCACCGCCTTTCTCACGAATCGCGCCCTCCTTCGTTATCAGACTCTGACCCACATCCGGGGATCCGTTTCAACACACGCCCCACTGCCGCAATGGACTCTGGGAGTTGTAGTCTTCACATTTAGCGTGAGCCGCGGTTACAGGTGATTTAACTGCGCAAACAATTAGCTGGGAAAAATAATTAAATGAGACATGTGTTCCTGTTCTCGACAAACACATTTTCCTGCCATGTCACCCAGCATGCTAGTATGTTTAACCTTTGGTTTTTAACCGTTGAATAATTGTTGAAGATCGATAAAAATCACCAAAGAATTCTGATACAAGACAGCAGAGGTAATCCATGAAGCAGAAACGTTTATTTTTTAAATAGACATACAGCACAGTATTTGTAAAAGAGCCCCAGGAGCACTTGCTTCTACTTGCTTTTGCTTTCAAACTTCCAACTTCCCTTCCTCTCCACACCCATTTAGCAGTTCCTTCGTCCTCTTACACACATATTTTGACTGACTTTCCTCTCCCCTCTTAATCTCTTCCGTTGGCACATTTTTAGAAACATCCTGGGGAAATGTGCCACATTCTGGACTTAAGTGACTCCCTACTAAGGGCCTGGACTTTGAAGGACATCTGAATGCACCCTGAGCATGGTTCATGTTCCCTGCTGCCAAACGAAACGTATGTATCTGTTCTGATGAACATAAATATGTCTTGTTAGCGATACAATAAGCCAGTCCAATGTGCATGCTGCTTCAGGATGGTTCTTCCAATCCCAGATGGATTGTGAAGTTTAACACATTGTATATATTGGAATCTGGAGGGATATTAATATCTCAGCGGGGATAACAAGATCTAAAGGTTCCCAGACACGATTAAACTGGAGCATTTCATGAGCTCCTTGTTCTGCAGATGATCACTCAGCGTTCAATGTAGAACAGCAGGAGGTTGAGTTGATGCTCTAGACGTGAGGTGAATGCATGTTTTAAGCACTGAAACTGTTGGACAGAAACACTTTGAGAGAACATAAAGGGTTTTACAAAAGCCTGTCAGAATTCATAAACTACTTTCTAAAAAAAGGCATTTTATTTTACATGTTGCTCGTACCAAATGCGGTTCTGCAACACTCTTAAGTCTCATTTCAATGGTTAAGATATGGCACAATGTCATTGGGCCTTATCTCTTCCAGGAGAGAGTGGCCGCTGAGAAGATGCAGGTCCCGGGATGCGTGATGCTGAAGACTTGAGGCCTGAAGTCTCACTGCTTTTGGTATGTCTGGAGGCAGCAGCTATTACAGCAGACCGCAGGGCTTTAGCCGTGGTGAACATGGAGCTTTGTAAGACGCGAGGGAGCCGCTGAGTGTAAGGAACCGGGACCTGGGATTGCCGTACTCTCAGAGTGGAACCCCCTGATGCCTCCATCTCTGGTGAGCTCTGTTTCACTTTACATTTCCCCTTCCCTGCTTTGTTGTGTTCTTTTGCCTCACTTTCTACACACCTGTCCTTCTTCTCCCTCTCCTCTCTGTCTTTGCTCTTCTGTCTGTCTTTTGCTTTGCTCTTGTCTTCTTTCTCTCTGTCAGGTTTTGTTCTCTCCAGGAGGCGTCTCAGTGGATTAGACTTCCTGGCCTGGAGTCCTGAGGCTGCTGCTTTTTCTGGCAGTGCACCTGCCCTTCTGGGCTCTACTGGACTGGGCCTGGCTGGAGAGGGAGGAGACTGGATGGTGCTCTTGTGTAGTGACGGAAGTCTGGAGGACGCAGAGGTGACTGATGACGATTTGGTTTGCGTCCTTGTGATTGGTGTTGAATGAGCTGATGTAGAAAGGATGGGGATACTGGTAGGAGAAGTGCAGCGACTGAGGGATGTGGGCAGGTTTGATGGACTAGTTATCTTAGTGCCCTGGGAGGTGGTCCAGTTCCGGGGCAGCGTCCCTCTCTGCAGTCTGCTGAAAGATGGCGTCTCCTTCCGGTCGGGTTGCGGTGTCTCCACCCTCTCTTCTTCTTCCCCATCCCTCAAGTGAGGATATTTGTTCATTGACATTGTTTTGTGTGGAGACGGACCCAGGCTCTTGTAGGAGCGTAGGCCCCTCACCAAAGAACATTTCTCTCCCACGCATGGAACCGGACGTTCAGGGGCCTGAGTCTGGGATTGCTCAGTTTCTGCGACTGATGATTGGGTCTCAGTCTGGTCCTTTGGCGCAGGCTGCTGGAGGGAGAGGAGGGTTTTGGAAACTCCGCGTAGCAAACGGGCGCTGTCAGAGGACTGTTCCTCTGTCCTTGACTGGTCTGCCGGTGAGTCTGTTGGTTTGGGGGGCAGACAAAGTTCTCCCTCTTTGGGCTCCGTTTCTGGCTGCCTTTCCCTGCAAACGGGAGCAGCAGCCGCTTCCGTCTCCTCACTGATTTTCTCCGCAAGGCTCTGCAAGGCCGGCCGCCGCCGAGATTCCGCACCCTGCTGTATCCGGCGACTCCACGCGGTGAAAATGCTTCCCTTCAGCGTGGACTCCAGCGTTGCTTCCAGGTCATCTCCTGAGTATTCCAGCACAGCTTCCATAGCAGAGCAGGAGGCGATGGAGCGCCGCTTCTCAACCCTCCCTCTGGGTCTTTCTGCCTGTAGCCGCTCGGCTCGCCTCAGCTCCTGCTGCTCTCTGAGCTTGTTCTCCTGAAAGGGCACAGGAAAAACATTGCTGGTCAAGAGTGGTGACTCTTCCTTGGTGGCATCAAAACACCAAATCAGCCCTGCTGATTTCCTCCTGAGTGAATTCTCTTGAGGTGCTCACCTGCACGGCTCTTTGGAAACGCTGCTGAAATAAATGGATGGTGCCACAGGCTTCCTCGAGTTTAAAGGTGGCGTCGTCCTCACAGAAGAAGTCCACCAGGGCATGCCGGGCCCCCTGCATGGCTTCAACCTCCAGCTCCGCCTGCAGCAATGCCTCCTGTGCCCTCTGCAGGTTCAGCGAATACCTACTGTTCACTCCTACCTACTGTGTGCTTACGACTCAAGATTTTTAATTTTTTTTTTTTCCCCAATTCTATGGAAAAAACTACGTGCCACAAATGGAATTACAGTGATAGCAGCGTGGCACAAAAACGAAATTATGAAATTAATTAAGTGATTGTTTTTTATATATCTACATATACACACACACACAGATTATAATACATGGCATAGCACGGCACATGATTATGTCAGTCTAAGTAGTTCAATACAAACTATCCCCCTAGGGGCCGTCAACAACTGGAAAAGTGTGTTTGTCCTGGCTCAGGGTTTTTCTTATAATGGAGATGGAACGAAGACGCATCAGTTATTTTCTGCTCAGCTTTTTAAAAATTTAGAGGGCTGGAAGTAAGGGTACTTGAAGTACGGGCTAAATTAGCTGGCCCAAAAAGGTGCATTCCTACATACCTGGAGAAAAGCACTGGTCTGCAGCTTCAGACACTCCTCATCCTCCACACTGGCCTGCAGAGCCAAGACTCGGCTCCGTAGCTGGGAGAGATCCTCCTGAATAAGCGCCACTGAGAATCTGGTGGTGAGAAATGCAATGAACACACACAGCACACTAGACACACAGACATACACAACGACAGACAGACACCAACCTTGCAGCAGAACCCACATGGCTGATTTTGAGATGGAATGACAGCAGACTGGGGTCTTTCTTCATGGCCTCCTATAAAATAATGTGTTTATGAGGGGGGAAAAAATCAATTAGCCACGATAGGCACAGATGGCAAGACAAAGACATTGTGGAATGTTCAGGTTTAATTGTCATATACAGATTCAATTCAATATCATTACTCATAATGACACAGTTGGTCTCAGATAGACCTCAGTTTTACATAGAATACAAAAAAAATGAAATAGGGGTAAAATAGAAAACAGTATTAATGGCTGTGGTTGTTGCTATTTAAGATATTATGACTGCAAATCATTCTTTTTTTTATCTATTTATTTTACCATGGCCACATAGTGCAGCAGGTTCATGCCAGGCTTGTTGGCTTTGGTGTCGGCCAGCTTGAGCAACGAGGCAATGTGGAATCCAGCAGCATTACCTGCATAGCCACCCTAATGATAGGAGAATAGCAGAGAGAAACAATCAGTGGGTTTCATAACCGACCCTGTGAACCCCCTTATGTAAGTTCGACAGGGTAGGGTGTAAACAACAGACGCACTGCATTCATGTAGTTTCCGGCCTTCAGAACCAGCCGCAGGATAGAGTGCAATTCAGCACAGTTCATCAGTTCTGAAAGAACGAGAGTGGGAAAGAGAGAGGAGGGGTCAGAAAATAAGGTCATTCTAATTTGTAATACAGTGCACAATGTAAAGGCCTCAAGCAAAATTCTAAGATTGACCAGATTTACCACGAGGCCTTTGCAAACAGGAGTCAAGGGTAGAATGGATTGGGCTGTAGCAGTCGTGCTGTAGACTCGTGACCTACCCGTTGCCGCTGTCATCAGGTAATGTGCCGATTCACAGACAGATGCCATGGCGGGGTCGAAGTCTTCCTTCAGAATCATAGCATCAAGACGCAGACGATACCTGCAGAATGTGCAGCAGGACAGAGAACGCCGATAAGTAGATAACTGGATCAAAAATTAAGAGAGAAACTGTGCAAATAGTCGGAATGTACTGGAATCATTGTGATGTTGCACAGCTAAAATTTTCATTGTTAAATGTCAGCTGTTAATTGTCATGGCTGTGGAGAAGCATTCAAGTAGGAATCTCATTGTGCCTTGTCCACTGTACGTGCACTGCTGTGTGTATATACACACACACACACACACACACACACACACACACACACACACACACACACACACACATATATATATATATATATATATATATATATATATATATATGACAATATCTATATATTGGTCATACACACACACACACAGAGACAAATAAATAAATAAATGACTAATCCCGATCCGCTTAGGTGCTACTGAGCAAAAGCATTCTCCCCACACACTGCTCCCCGAGTGCCTGCCATGGCTGCCCACTCTCACTAAAAGCAGAGAAGCAATTTCCTTTAAGATTAATATAGTTTTAAAAAATGAATAAATAAATAAAAATAAAGCTGTGAACATGAACTCGAAGCTGTAGGTATGAACTTTTAAAAGGAAGAAGACAGTAAGGAGTAACCTACCGAGGAACCTCCACCAGGAGAAACATGAAGAGGTCGGGCTGCTCTAGCTGACTGATCTCACCCCGAAATGCCCTCAGTCTCTTTACCTACACATGCAAACACACACATTTGTCTTATTGTATAGACATGTTATATAATGCATACTGTACACAGATAAAATACATAAATTCTGCATTGCACACACGCACAAATTCATGTAAAATAACACAACTAATAAAAGTACGGCCACACAAGCGATACCTCATCGGCATCAGGCAGCAGCTTGCACAGCTCGTTCAACTTCTCAGCACCATAGCGCTGTCCCCGGCTCAGTCGCACATCCTCAACGATCTCCTGCGTGGCGCTGCGGGTCAGATAACACAAGGCGGTCACATGCTACCTTAAACACCTCAAGCACGTCCAAATGAGAAGGAAGGGGTCCTTGGACACAGCCCACCTCTTGAACTGGCGTAGGAAAATGCTGATATTCAAACTGCGCTTCCCGTCCAGAATCGAAACCTGGTAGATGCATATATGTAAGTCAATATACGGTGATAAAGAGTTAACCGTAATGGGTCTGTATTTTACTTTATTTGTATCAATAAATGTCTCTCACAGTGCAGAGGTCCTGAATCAAGTGCACACTGTGCTTGTTATTGAATGGTGAATTTCTTGCAGAAATTATATAACACGTTTTATACTGACAAAAGCAGACCAGCATGACAGATTATGCTGTTGCCTGAACACCCCACCTACCTTCTCCACTGGACTCTTGGGAGGCGATGTGGGGGTCTGGAGGGAGCTCAGCCTCGTCACAGACGCTTTCCTCAGGTCGCGGTTGGTTTTCTGACTGAAGAGCTCATCCAGTGAGGTGACATCGATGTGGAACTCGTCTGATCCAGTCCACACTGTCCTTCGGCCAACCACACGCTCCTCCGGGATGCGATCCCAGTTCAGCTTTCGCAGCTTGGGCCACTTTGGTGAGTCCAGTGGAAATGGGAAGGATGGGGTAGGAAGAAGAGGAGGTGGTGGTGGTGGTGGTGGAGGCGGAGGAGGAGGAGGAGGAGGAGGAGGACAGATTGCAGGGACAGCCAGCACTGAATCGACCCAATTCATTTTTCTGGCTTCTGGCAGAGCTGATTGAATTTCTGATGATCAGATTTAAGGCTGCAGCAGGGCCTCCTGACATCAGAGATTGGACTTCAACACCAGCAGTGTAGTTGTGTCTTCATTCTCTAGTAGAAACAAAGAATGTCCAAGAGTCCTTCACTATTATTTACCTGACTACCCATGTCCCACTGTGACAGGTCACCTGAGCAGCCTGAGCAAACACTGACTCTCTTATCAGTGTTGCAAGTGTTGTCTCACTAACAACGTATTTAAATCTCACATTCAACACACCTTCAAAAGGTGTGTTGAATTTTTTACACTCCAGGAGACCGTCAAATGCATACTGTGAACATATATGAAACATAAAACGTGAAGTCTTTGCAGATCTGTTACCCATAGGACTTTGAGTCATTCTTTTGATACTGTATCTAAGACCAATAGCTTAACCAAAACAGCTGATGTCAGAGATAAATGAAGTATGATTTGTGTAGTCATGTCATGTGTATGTTCCTTCGTTGCGGAGGTGTGACGAAACATTCGGCCAAAAATTCTCCAGCACACTCCTCAAGCAATAACTTCACAACTGGACCGAATCTTTAAATCTGCACACGCGCCGTGAAAGGCTGCAGTGCCATTTGCATGTCGTATTGATCACAGGCGACGGGCCTGCGAGGACAGCGTGGCAGGGTGGTAGTAGCCTAGTGGGTAACACACTCGCCTATGAACCAGAAGACCCGGGTTCGAATCCCACTTACTACCATTGTGTCCCTGAGCAAGACACTTAACCCTAAATTGCTCCAGGGAGACTGTCCCTGTAACTACTGATTGTAAGTCGCTCTGGATAAGGGCGTCTGATAAATGCTGTAAATGTAATGAAATGTAACAGCGGGACGCCACGACGCTCCGCCGCCAGGGGGCGCCGTTTGCCCGCCGCTGCCCATCGCGCGGGTCCGCGGTGCGCTCCGGCCGGACGGGCCGGACGGGCCGCGTAGGACGACATTAGACGCGCGAAAATAAAGAAAACGCTCGTAAAAAGGCGGTTAACAAGGAACCTTTATAAAGCGGGAAAGTTGACGCCAAATCTGGGATGTGCGCGTTAACAAATTGCCGCCCGTTTAGATGGCAAATCCACGTGATTTTAACCGAGTTACTTACACAGCGCGACGGTCCGGGCTCGCAGCGGGGACAGCGGGTTCCACCGACGAAGCCCATCGTTCGGCGGGAGTTCGTGGAAGTCTGGACAGCCCTGCCCACGCTGGACAGCTGAGTCTGCAGCTGAAAGTGGCGCGGTCGATGCGCGGACTTTACTGCGTGATGTCATTAAGAGAAGCGCCCCGACCGAGCTGCCCTCATCTTCCCGCAAGATCCAAATGTCCAAATGTTCGTTTCTTTTCTTTCCCCTTGGACCCGGTTTTCCTACGGGAGGAGGTTTTTTTTTTAATCACAGGTTGTGGTTAATTGGACTCTTTTGACGAAGTTATTACCTAACCGCATTTCATCCGCACCACTGTGCTCGAATGGCATTCGGTGGCAAATTAAGAACAGGCAGAGTTAATAAAAAGAGCAAAGAAGAAATAAAATAGATGTCAGTGGAAGTCTGGGGTAAACCCGGCTCTTTATCTGTACATCTGAAAACGAAATGTTTAGATGACACTTTTGACAGTGGAACAGAAAGCGCTTTTCTCCCCCCACACTATGGGCTATGACACTGCTGCTTGTGGCATGGGTTTTAAAACACTATTATTATTATTATTCCCTCTGACTTAAAGGAGACATTACAAACCGTTAGACCCCTGATGGGAAGAATAATGTTAATAACATGGAAACATAAGACCAATCTTAATCAACAGCAGGATTCAGGATTAACAGCCCAAAAACACAACAGGACGGATGATTTTTTAAAAATATTTAATATTACCTCCACCCACCCACCCACCCACACACACACACACACACACACACACATCATTACAGATTTCAAGGAAATGGCAGGAAATTACTGGTCTCGAGAAGCAGGAACAAGAAAAGAGCGAAACAATGACTGACTGAAGGGGCAGCTGAAGTGCTTTGGCAAATTTTTTTGTGCATTTCACAAACACACACCCACACACATACATATACACAAACTTACAAACAACAATGCATAGACACACATATACACATGAAGATACACACATAAACTTCAACCCACGATGTGCACATTCAAACAAATATCCATACATGCGTACATGCACAACGTCCGAAGCCACAAACGCACGTTTGCCGGCGGTCCTTCTTTAAAACCAACACCGTTGAGCAGAATAATGACCCCTCTCGCTCAGCAATTAGATAACAGCTTGTCCAGCATGTACTAGAGCAGGAGCCGCATCAATAATCACTGTTTGCTATCAGTGAAGGTGCTATCAGTGTGTGAATGGTGGCGGAGCTCAAAATGATCAGAGGGGGACGGAAAACACAATGCATCAATCGCCGACCTACGGTTGAGCAATCGCCGGAGCAAAGGTCTGGAGGTGGTGCCTTTTGCACTCCGCTCGTCAGGAATTGCTGGGGCATTTTGGGAATGCGAGGGTGACGTCCCTGCGCGGAACGTGCCCGAAGGGGCCGACAGCAGGTAAATGCATCACGATGACAAATGGAGGGGAAGTCTGAGAAGGGCCAAGGGGCTGTGCAGCAGGACGATGAGGGCCACACCGAGCTGGGGGAGAGGCTCCACAGTGCAGGATATTCAGTATGAAGGATTAGGGAATGTGTGTGTGTGTGTGTGTGTGTGTGTGTGTGTGTGAAACTGAAAGAGAGAGATGGGATAAAGAAATGTTCCCATTAATTCCTGCGATTGTTTCAGAGCGGATAACAGAAGGACAGCCGTGGCAGAACGCACAGCTTCTAGGTACAGAACCAGGATGTTTAGAAAGTGGGAGCTGTCTCTCTCTCTCTCACACACACACACACACACACACATACGCAGTGCGAAATTGTTCCTTTAACACCGGGTTCCTAACACAGCCAGACCCCCAGCCACTCCAAAATACAGGAAGTAAAAAGATCCAATTTCCTTCCTAATACACCCAAAACATTACTCTGTACAGTACACACACACACACACGTACGTCATCTGCCCTTGTTTTTTCATTCTGTTCGGCTTCAAAACAGAACGACGGGAATTGCTATTGACAGATTTACCCCCCCCCCCCCCCCCCCAAAAAAAAAAAAAATAAAATAAAATTAAAGCGCCACAATCCTCTGTTGAAGTGCACACCTCTGCTCGCAACTATTTTCATCATCTTTTTGTCTGTTGTGTGTGTGTGTGTGTGTGTGTCTGTGAGGGGGTGGGTTGGTGGGGTGCAGAAAATCCCCGAAGAAGATGGGAATTGCAGGGAACCGTTCAATGGATGTTATTGAGTAATATTGATTGATACACTGATCACTATTTCATTGTTAGGATCGCACGGCAAGGTCACATGATAAGTGAGTCAGAGTTGTCCAGAGTCACCTTGCCGCACTGTACTTTGCCTCAACCAGACGCTTAATCCTGCCGCTTCGGTCCTGACCCCCTCACCCCCACGTGCCGTACATCTCCTACAGACATGAAGAATTATATCTGCGGGCGGTGTACAACAATTTGCATTTGCCAGAGTAAATCTTTGCCATTTGTGAAACGCTGATGCAGCTAGGATCAGACCTAGGTAGACATTTTTTTTTTTTTGAAGTTGACAAAATATGCAAAATTATTCAGAGCCTTAGCGGTTTATTCTCTGAATACAGTGTGAGGGCGCTTTGTGTTTGTTTAGAATGGGTGGAATTTGGCAATTTAACATGCCGCAAAATTCCCAACCCCTGACTTTCTCCCTCAACACACACACACACACACACACACACACACTGATCCACAAAGACATGCCATGCCACAGTAAACACTGGCATAATGGTTTTTGTATGAAACTTGTCCCTATTGTTGTTGTGTCCATCGAAGGGAAGACATAAGACAAATAAAAGGCACAAACGCTGGTCATGTAAACAGTCTCACGACCGAGAAGCCCATTTTCCTGACAAACACCACTCTGAGCCAGACAATGCACGTCAGAAAGGAGGAAGGCCTGGATATCGAGACAGAAAAAAAAGAAATCCTGACCAGGGGTGTGGAGTTGGTTTGGCTTTGTGTGGATGTGCTCAGCACATGAAAAGCTCCTGTGTGATTAAAAACAGACTCCGGAGCTCTTTGATCACGTTCCGTCTCGGGAACCCTCATTAAGACTGACACAGAGGAGTTTAGCGGGAGAAAACCGATAGACAAGGTCTCAAGTCATTTCAGCCTTCGTGGGATTGGACTGGGCTTCTCTAAACATTGTTTTTTACCGTCATTGTGTTTTCATGTCATCTATTCGTGTGTAGAATTCATCGTACAAACGAGAATGTACACCCAGGACTGCAGCACTCCGGTCTCAATGTACGTAGAGGAGTACAGTCATAAAAAAGACGAGAGACCTTGGTGTGCTAACTCTATTTAATAGGGCTGCAGGGCTCTGCATTCCAGATGTTTATGTTAGTATTAATAAGACAGGTTAATTCTTTTAAGTTCACCCCGATAAAGAAAGCTTAGTTCATTAGCCAGAACTAATACAGCAGCACCCTCCAGTGGTGGAGAGATGGGGACAGGGACCACAGGACAGCCTGACAGGACGGCTCACAAACTGACCGGCGAAGAATTTACAGCACGTTACCTGATGAAGCCGGTGGAGTTTAATGATGCGAAATAGAACGGAAGCTGTGCCCATCGCCAGACAGCCTTAGGATTGGTATATATCCCACCAGGCCTATTTTTAAACCACAATTACTTGACATCTCATAAATTCTTGCCTTATGCCAGATTTTGGCACATGCTGAGCGCATTAGAGTCTGACTGCTAACAGATTTTTCAGATTTTTTTCTTTTTTTTTTATATTTGCAGCAGTCAGCCTCTGATTATTTAATACATCATGTCTGCAATCTTGCCGAGGAGCAGCATGACTCACTTTACTTACGTTCAGCAAAGTTTAAGGAGTTTGGAGTCACCTGTTGGTGAGGTGGTGGTGGTGGTGGGGGGGTGTACAAGTGACCATTGCCCATTGTCCCAAATTGTCTACAGGCACACATACACACATTTAAGATAAAATTTTGCTACAATACAGCATTGACAAAAAATAATAAATATAAATAAATACATATATAAAAATAATGAAAACTGTAAAAAACGTGAATAAGAAAGAAAAAAAAACTAAATGTCAATTATACAATACACTTTCACTTTAAAAGACAAATACATTTATTGTGATCATTTTCAGATTATCCTAAATATGGAAATTACGAGCAGTCATTTCTGTATGAGCCATAAGAGCCATATAGATTCTCCTTGTTAATGGATATTTTTTTATACACTGATTTCTTTGGTCCTTTGCCAGAATAATAGGTGGCATCTGCAAATTACCAATTCCCGCTTGGCACAAGCAAACACATTTTGCGTTCGTAATCTTGCACACTCTCATTTTTCCAAATCACAGAAGCCACTGTTCCAGCCCTCCGCCCCCCACCATGCAGCATTTATTATTTCATTGCATCAACTGGAATGTTCTGATTTCATGTTTTTCCGTCCATCTCTGTATCCTTTTTTCCAATTAGCTTCTCACCTTCTCGTCTTGTGGCGTTCATAAAACAACAGCATTACTATTACTTCAAGTAGAACACAGGTGCCGCGTTTGAATATGGATTTATTCATCGGCCCAGCGCCCTGGTCCTGACCCACAGGGACCAGGGCGGCTAAAGAAAGGCAGACGGCGTGATGGCTGTGCTGTTGACTGTTTTCCTTTTTCATTACATTCGCTCGGTCGCGCACTGCTCCCAGGCCGAAAGAAGGAAATGGCCTCCAGTGGAGGCCTGACATTGGACATCAAAGCCATCAAGATCGCACCGCACTGGGTCCTTCTTGCCGCACCCTGGCAGATGCCCGAGCCGGTTTGCCCAGAGCGGCACACCTACCAGGTGTGAAATTGCACAAGAGACTGGGCTTGTGCCAAGGAACTGGATTCCCACAGAGCAAACCCTGTAGAGATTGTAACCTTGCTGTACGTCAGCGGCCTGTGGCAAATTCTGTAAAAAGCTGGAGTTCGACGTTCTGTAATCCCGCTCTGGAGTCACCCTGCTGGCACACAGTCGGCACATAACTTTACACAATAAGCTTCTTAATGACAAATGACACATGTGGAAATACAACATGGCTGAGCAAAACGAGATGCATGCTGAGAAACTCAGTCTCCGCCCCGCTTTGCGGTTACGCTGCCTGGGAATGCAGTTGGACTTCTGGTGCAATCCTCGCATGTAGGACAGCAGGTGTTTGAGTGACAGCTCCGTTCCCAGGAACCCTATCACTCATCGAGATACGTGGGCTTCAAGAACGCGCAGAGCAGCATCGGCTATTAGCGAACACATATGGATCACATCGTGATCATACACATCATACGATCATACGATCAACTGATGCTGGCCTACAAAGCCAAACATGGAGTAGCTCCATCCTACCTCACAGCCCTTATTACACCTCGCACTGCACCTCGTATACACCGAGCCTCCAGTACTGCTCGCCTGGTCCCTCCATCTCTGAAGGTAAAAGGAAGACGTTCATCTAGACTGCAGAATCTACAACAGAGTGAATAAAAAGATTGTATTCATAGTTGGGGGTCCTAGTGAACCAGAATTGTTCTCTTACATTTACATTTACGGCATTTGGCAGACGCCCTTATCCAGAGCGACTTACAACGTGCTTAAGTTACCATCGATGAAGAGATCAATTCTGGTTCACTAGGACCCCAACTATGAATACATCTATTTTATTCACTCTGTTGTAGATTCTGTACACAAAGTTTGACAACAAGAAAATTACAATTTAATCTAAATATTCTCTAAAGAGGAAGGTCTTGAGCTGTCGTTTGAAGGTGCTCAGTGACTGAGCTGTTCTGACCTCGAGGGGAAGTTTATTCCACCACCGAGGGGCCAAGACGGAGATGGTAACTTGAAAGCATGTTGTAAGTCGCTCTGGATATGGGCCAAATGCCTTATATGTAAATGTAAATGTATTTAATCGTGTGCACACGATCAACTGGGGTAGTGGTGGCCTAGCGGTTAAGGAAGCGGACCCGTGATCAGAAGGTTGCCGGTTCGAATCCTGATCCTCCAAGGTGCCACTGAACAAATGGTTAAAGCAGAGGATACATTTCGTTGTGTGTTCTGTGCTGTGTTTCACAATCAGAGCAACTGAAAAAGAGTGTGATATAAGCAAAAACGTACATTGTCAAACATTAAACCTCTTATTTTACATTTCAACGTCGTATTTTTGTTTAATATCAGGAAAGTTTTGTTTCCAAATTTTGGCACAAATCTGATTCCTTAGTTTATAATGAAGGAACGGGTGACAGATGTAATAATGATTTAATGGACTTTACATTACCAGTCAAAAGTTTGGATGCATCTACTCATTTATGGGTCTTGCATTTTATGCACTATAAAGCAAAACCGAAGACACAGGACTATTAGATATCACAAACAAAAATAAAACAAATGTTGAACATTTGAAAAGTTGAACATCCAAAGCAGGGAGATTTCACACTCTTGGCTTCTCTCCACCACCTGAAGTCGGTTTCCAACAGTCCTGAAGGTTTATGCTGAACACTTTCTTATCATTCACACACGATAATGAGCATCTCATGAAGCAGCTTTTGATGATGACAATAGTGAACAAAGCCGCCATGAAGGTAAAAAGAGGCAACACTGAAAAAACTCATTCATCAAACATTCTTCACTTTATACTGCTACAAAAAATATTGAATATGTTCCTTGCATTGGATTCTTCAAAACAGACTCCATTTTAGTCCCCAAGGCCGCCAAAGAGTAGGTGTGTAAACGTTTGACTGTTAGTGTACACTCGAAGGTGCTAATGGTAAATTAACCGCCAGATTAATCTACATCACCAGCTTCAAAATATGACTGTAGTAAAAGAAAATAAAACATCTTCATTTAAAATGAACATCTTCAGGTCAATTTTTATCTGTCTAACTGAAGTGTAAGGCCACGTTTCTAATTGCCACACCACCCAAGTTTTTATCTAGATTCTTTTATTTAGTGGTTCATATTCATATTAAAACATACTAAGGAACATGCTCAAGTTTAAAGCAGAGAAGACAAGTATGACTGTATGTCATATTTTGATGTTGGTGATTAACTGTATACTCAGTACTGTGTAGTGTAATACTTGACGTCATATTGTATCTGTCTGATAGCATCATTCAGTATAGAGGTTATTAATGTGACGTTATTTTTATGCTGTTTTAGCTAAATGCTGTTCAAAACACTTTTCTTCTTCATAATAATGCACGTCAAAATTACAATGATGTATATGGACTGTTTCCTTTATCTCATTAATGTTGACTTTTATTATTAAGAAGAGTGAACTTAAAATGGCAGCGTTTCTTTCTCTGGGAGTGTAGGAGAAAGAGAAGTCTAGGCCTAAATAAAGCATTCCCAGAGCTCCAAAACACACACCGTGCCCGATTGCAATTCCACACAGCACTCTAATGACTTCATTTGCTTTACTAATGAGTTAATACACTTACTTATATTCAGTTCACTTTTCTAATCACAAACATTATTTTGTTTGCCATACACTGCGAGAGAGTATGTCTGAAAGTAAATATAATTAGGTAATTATGGTGCAAGCCTTTTAAATTAGACACGTATAAGGTAACATGAGACAAGTCTAGTGATTTTTTGCCAAAGCACACATACACACACTCGCATATATACACACACACACCCACCTGCTGTAATTTCGGCTGTATGTGAGTCCATGTGCAAGCACAGCACGTGTGAAGAATAAAAATGCTCATGTTGCGCTAGAGCTCTCATTCTGTGACATTTTTAAAATGTTGCCGTAACATGAACCAAGAGCCGATGGCTGAGTTACCTTTCCGGCGTCGCTCCAGCATACACAAACAGTGGCCTTTTCATCCTCAGCTATTATTGATAATCGCTTGGTGAAGTTAGGGGCAAAATCACAGGCGCACGAACAAATGTAAGAACTTTATTGATCCCCAAAAAGGGATCAGCATCATCAAAACACAACAGCGACAACAGACCTGTCGTGCACAACATTATGCATCATGCTCAATTAACACCGACCAAATGCTGCTTGAACCATGCAAGACTATAGTGGAAACGAAATTAATGACCCATAGACTCCAACAGGGGGTTCTCGAACCAGATTTTTAAATCCACCTTTAACTAAATCCAATTTTCAGACAGGATTCCCTCTTTATGCAGGTGGCATCCAGTTCCAGGCCCCGGGACGCATCGACACTCTGCAGTCTGTGATGTGTGGCTCTTGTGGTTGTGGTTCTCTATTGATCTGAGGGTTCTGAGGCATCCCCATGGTGATGGATGATAAAGAGGTGTGATGCCTCGTTTGGCACAGACGCAAACAGCAGAGTGTGCACATGGAGAGAAAGTGCACTACCAGTGTGGTCCGTTATCTGCAGTATTTGCCTCTTTTCTTTTGTGAAAAATGATACATCAAGGCTACGGCATGATGTAGCTTGCATTTTGCGACACACTCTAGTTTCTGTAGTAAGCCCCTTGTCCCTTTCAGAAAGAGAGGGATTGAGAGAGTGAGAGAGGAGAATAATATTGAAGCTTTTTTGATTAAATGTCCTTGGGGTTGCTTCTGACATTTTTTTCTCCAGTCTGCTTTTGATAAGCTCGGGTGAAACTGGAATTCGCTAGATACCCTCCCCGGATTCACAGATTCAGCAGCTTTGCCCGCTGTTTGGGCTTTTGTTGTGAATGGATGCATTTGTTTGCCTTTCAGTGTGTGTGAGAGCAAAAGCGGCCCATTTGGTTCGAATGGGCATGCGGAAACCGAATTGTTAGACGTGAATGGAGCTAACTCAATGTGGAGTTAGAGATGGTGTCCACTCAGATTTTCAATTTCTGATGGGCAGCTGCAGATGGAGGATGGAAGATGAAGGTCTGAGGCAGAGGCCTGCAGGAGAGAGAAGAATGGAGGAGCGGCGGGAGTGATTTGGTTGGGGTTTTCAGCTCCCACAACAGCTAGAGAGGCAGAGTCAGGTTCTCCTCATAGCTGCATGATGACGGAGGAAAGAGCAAGTTGACCTATTTCTAAGGCTGGTCAAGCTCCAGGTTAGGTTAAGTGGTGATGCCCTTTTATAGTGGTTCTGATTTGGTTTTCACACTGAATACACCTTCCGATGCAATCGTATTCCTAATATAGATATATTTTATAGTTGACTGTGATATGTTGTCAGTTTTGCTGTCCAAAACACACCAAGTGAGGACATTAACTGTACTAGATTGAAGATATTAATAGAAATAATTGCACTTCATTTAAACACACAGTCTCCTTACATTCCACTAGAGGGAACCTAAGTCACACAGTTTGAGAACTAAGGACGTAGCTCTAACAGTAGGTAAGTTGACAGGCTAATTTTGAGAGAATTAAATCTTGGGGCCAATACAGTTGGTTTTATTCATCTTGGACAGCCTGTTCCTGCCTCCACATGACCTATATGATAAGGTTCTGCAAATGGATGGATGATAAGTGTATGCAAATTTCCATTGACTCGTATAAAATGTTGTCCTATTTAGTCACATTATTCAGTTAATTCACACTTAACAAATGTCACACGTACGGATGTTCTGTTACAAAATACAAAATACTGTGAGGATTCTATGATTTCATAATATGTGCAAGACTGCAGCCATTCGGATATTCAAACTGGAGGACCCAGTCTGATCCTAGCTAAACTGGGGTCCTAAACAGAAACACCCAAGTGGCACCAGAGCAGAAAAAATGTCACTAGTCTGTTATCACCATGTGAGGGAGCCCTTCTCAGGAATATTTTTTTGGGGTAGGGTGAAGGTGCTCCCTTGTCAGGAACTCAGAGTATGACTTTTCTTTTATGCCTCATTTCAAAGAGACTCAGCAGAGTTGCAGAAACAGTCAGTGAATCTTTTAAAGCAATCAGAAATAATGAATGAATTCCAGTTGTTGCCAAGCAACACATTACCAACAGGGTAGCTTATGGTAATTAACATTGTTTGGGTTTTGTGAAATTCTGCTGTTATAATGCTTCTAATGCATCGGAGATATGAATAGTTATCACTAATGCAATGCCTCTTGTGCCATCAAAATACTTCACTGCTGCAGCATAAATCCTCCAAAAAATGCAATAGTCTTCCACAAAGTGTAATATTTTTCATTGTCTCAGCCCTACCTGCTTTAGGCTTCTTATCTTATAAACATGTAGTTGTGCCCTTCATGAGTCAAATGTGTCATTACCTTAGGCAGAGTCTCTATTGGACCTCAGCCCACCACTGGGCAGCAGGCTATATGACATGAAGGTCAAACTGCACAAGTTGCCCAGTTCAGGACATACTGCAAGCCATGGTAGACATACATTTACAGCATTTATCAGACGCCCTTATCCAGAGCGACTTACAATCAGTAGTTACAGGGACAGCCCCCCCCCATGGAGCAACTGAGGGTTAAGTGTCTTGCTCAGGGACACAATGGTAGTAAGTGGGATTTGAACCTGGGTCTTCTGGTTCAAAGGCAAGTGTGTTACCCACCTTGTTGTCTCTGGATTCAGAACAAAATGTCTCCTCTGCCGGCCCACCATTCACCCATCGTATGCACACACACACACACACACACACACACACTCACAGTGCACACAGTGCATACAAACTTACAGTGCCCTGGACCATTTTGACCAATGATTAGATGGTCTGCAGTTTTGGCCAATTGGCCCAGTTCAGGTTCTGGATGTTTTTTTCTTCTTCTCCTAATGTTGGTGTTTTGATTATGTTAATTAAAGCTCTGATCCTAGTTTTGCTTCAAATATTCATAATATTGTATTTGCTGCACAATAAAGCTAAGCTCTTTCTGTAATGTACTAATGCATCAAGGCCATGATAAAAGAACCATGACCTACTTTTCTGATACAGATTTTTAATTAATTAATTAATTCATTCATTTATTTTTACAGATACAGATAATAGGACAGTTAAATACACGTGTCTATAATATCAACAAAAACTAACCTTCCACTAAGTAATATGGGACATTCTCCACTGAGGATTGCCAAGCATCATATCAGAAAATCATGAATCAGTTCGCTTTTTCAAAAGTGTTTCTTTCTTAACATAGCGACACATTGGAAAGTAATGTTTATCTACCATTGGTGTGACATGACCCACATATGGAGGCGCAATAACATCACATGTAGGTGTCAATGAAATCCAACCTGACCTGGTCCAGCCAACTCCAGAACTGCATACGAAAGTGTCTGAAATCAGATTTGAAAAGATCAGGCGCTTGTGTTCATGCTGCTTAGAAAAATAAGACATCTGACCCATGTCGCATGTCAGCAGAAATTGGATTTGGGGAGCTTTCACCCAGTAGTGTGAAGACACACACACACACACACACACACACACACACACACACACACACACACACACACACACAAACTTCAAGCTTCCCCTCCTCCCATCTGTTATTTCTTGATTGTTTTTTCCCCTTAAATTTACACTTCCATTTTTGTGTAGCGTGTGTGTGTGTGTGTGTGCATACATGCAGGTGGGAGGAAGTGTGATCGGTATGATAAAAACCCTCCCCTGGCTCATTCTCAGCTTGTTTCAGTCTCTTCTGCCTCACAGGAAACCTGACTCTGAGCGATTGCAGCAGCACCTGACAGTGCGCTTCACACACTACCACACACACTGGTTACACAGGCACAACTGGATGTGCACAGGTTAGAACCTCTGACCACACATTGGTCCGAACTTCTTTCCTTCCTTCTTTCTTTCTTTCTTTCTTTCTGTCTTTCTTTCTTTCTTTCTTTCTGTCTTTCTGTCTTTCTTCATTGTTTGCATGTGTAGCTCGTTTTTTTTGTTTCAAACATCATGGTAATAAAACAAAATATAAGATTGTCTCTAGTGAATGTGACATCAATAAAATGTAAGATTTGGATAAAATGCCTTTGATTTAATCTTGAGGATAAAAAGAACAGGAATAAGTCTCTACTCAGGCTGTTGATGTGATGAATCTTCATTGTGTTTCTTTTTTTCCCCCACTGGTCTCCAGCAAATGAATGCGTAGCACGAAAGTCAGTAATTAGCAGCCAGGCGGATGCTGTAGCTTCTCAGAGGCATTAACTGCCTTTGGACGGCCTTTAAAGAGGTTGGGAAAACTGATACAGCTGACCACAGATGCAACTGAATAATAAGAAATGCGCGCCTTCGCTTCGCACAGCGGACATGATTTTGACCAGCACTGAATGCTAATTACATGGTAATGTAATTATGGCTGTATAATTATGCTCATGCAATTATTACAGTACACTTGCTGCTATCACTGTGATTATGCAATTGTGACTCACGATTTTGCTACTCGCAGTTAACGGAGAAAAAAAATGACTTGACTGCGTAATAGTTGGGCATTATTTCGGACGAATGTGACAGTACGGCGCCGGGGTCAGTTGTGCAGGTGCGCTAAAATTAGCCAGCGCTGCTTCTCTGCCTCTATTCTGCATTAACGGGCCTGCCGGGCCGTCAGGGTCCTCTGTAGTACAAAAGCTCCGTGCTCGTGATGCTGAAGAGGCCCACGCGCTGCCTATAACTACTGTGACAGCAATAAACTGACAGGGCAATGTTATGTTGGGCTTAGTTTTTTTTTTAAATGTGATGAAATAAAAAAAAAAAAAACACAATGAAAAAGGCTCATTTTCTTACGTGTGCATGCGTTTCAACAAAACAAACTTGCTGGAATGTAGCAATACCTGCTTTTTGGTTAGTGCTGCGATGTCAGGCGTGTAAAGTATTGTATTGTGATGAAATGGTGCAGCGGCCCGTAGGCGGCAAACAGCACATTATTTCCCTGAGGCTCAGCAATGTTTACATACGGACTCTTCATCCCCCGGCATACTGCAGGTTAACTAAAGCTGGAGTTCATTCACCTCGGGCACTTTGGACATACTTAGCGGATGAGAGCCTTTGTCTTGGTATTTCTAGTATTTGTTTCTGGGGAAATGGTGCCTAAGGCTGCACACTCATCTAACTGAGATCCGAGAAGCGACTACTAGTCTTTCTGTTCCTACACTACTGACATGCCACATTAATGTCAACCCTATTTACACACTCAATACTTTTAGTTTTAGAATTCTTCAATTTTGAAGAAACTGTAATAAATGTCTCAGCGTACTTTCCGGCTTGCAGAGTGTGTGTTACCATTACTATAACATTATGTACAGTACATGTTTGTGATATACATAGCTTTAATTCTTAAGAATTTTGTGCAATATTTGTATGGAAATATGATTAGTTTATTATCATTTGAATTTCTTTTTTTTAAGGGTAAGGTTTTCATGCCAGTTGTATTTTATTGTTCTCTATATGTTTACCCCAGGTGAAGTCCAATCATGGCCAGTAAAGGTAAGCTGATCTCTTTTCCAGATAAACTCACAGAATCTATACACATATGTGCCAAAAATTAAACCATTCAAAATAAATGAATGATGAGATATTGCACACACTTTAGTTATATGCCATTATTTTTACCCTCTACAATTATTGTCAAATCTCTCACTTCTGATTTCCATTGGTTACTTGGAACACTTCAGTGACTTCCACAACACACAGGTTCTGTTTTTGTCACACGCTGTTGGATCAGATGCTGCCCTGCTGGGACAGAGTGCACTGAATTCTCGCCTTTGTTCCAACACAGCGACTTCTGGAGCTGTTAATTGGCCAGTAAAGTCTGAACTGGGAATCCAAGCATTACACTCAAATAGTCTGAAAATCCCCATAGATTACAGGCCATGCTGAAGGCTGCCACTGCTGTGGTCTGAATGAGCACTGAATGCTGTGTGTTTGGGTGCCTCGTTCCATTTGGAAAGGCATCTGGACAGAGAATGCTGTGTGTTGCATGCTCTAGATGTGGACAGACAGGCAGTGTTACGGACAATGAAGGTACGCACCTTGGTGAAGGCGGACAGCTGCTGGATCCATTGCCAGCCAGATACAGAGGAGAAGACAAAGCCATGGTAACCAGCAGAGCAACATTACAGCCATTATATAGCAATTTCATAGTTTAGTAGGCTAATTATGTTATTTACCACTTTATATATTATATACATACACTGTGTATAAAAAAAATAATAAAATTCCTCAGAATTTTGTTACAAATGCTTATTGTTCTCTTCTCTTTCACTTTTGCTTCGTAGGAAACCAGATATACCATCAAAGCTCCAAATCACTCCAATCACCAGTCACAGCCCCACCTCTCCTTCTGGATCTGGATCCTTACCAGCTGATGGCACAAATCTAGGTCTAAGCCCCGAGAACCCAATCTCCAACAGTCGGTGAGGCATGAAATTACAGACATTTCTTCACACTGACATTAAAGACAACATCACAATGTCAAATATGGTTTGAATGCTTTGAGCACATGATTGTCATGTAATCTGAATCTGAAATAATGGCATTTACGTCTCCACACCTACTATTGTTGGCACTGACTGTATCTAAACTACACTGCTAAGGCTATAATAACACTTAATTTTCTCTTTGCACCAATTTCCATCAGAACCAAGGCCCCCAACCAAGAGAAACTAGTAGGAGCTCGTCAAAATTCATATGTTTTGTCAGCTCTCAAGAAATTTGAGTAGGTGTCTGACATTTCCTCATGTGTGGGTACATATCTTACTGTGTTTGATTTTAAGCATCAACCTTGGGTGTTGTATTTCATATGTGGTTACATTGGCAGGTCTCCCACTGTCCCAACAAGTAAGGACAATCCTCCCTATTATGCCAAAAGGTAATATTGTTCAAGGCTGTTGATGATACTGATACTTTAAAGTGAACTGTGAATGAAATATATCTATTTTTTAAGGATAAAAGTAGTAGGTGAGACAGAGTCAAAGAAAAGTGCAGCAGGAGCTCAAGGCCCAAACCTTGAATCATCAAAAAGGTAACACACAACAGATAATCAAAATGATATCAGATGATATTACAAATCTCAGAAAAAAATGAATGTTTTCTACATATCTAAGACTGTTGTAGTTTGCCCACTGAACATAAATGTACAAATAGGCATAACATAATATTACAAAGACATAAAAAATAATATATTATGACTTTTTTGTAATGTGGATTGTATTGAATCACTTGTTTTATTTGTTGCCAGTGATGCTACTCAAGTGAACCCTGTCAAAACACTACCAGCAGAAAATATGCAATATGCAATAAAGACACCTGCAGTGCCAGTAGCTGAAACTGTAGTGAAGTTGCCTGATGTCCCATCTCTAAAAGAAGTATCCAAAACTATTGATGTCACCCCTGTGAAGGAAGAAGTTAAAATACCTGATGTCACCCCTGTGAAGGAAGTTTCCAACACACCTGATGTCACACCTGTGAAAGAAGTGGCCAAAACTTTTGATGTCACACCTGTAAAGGAAGTCATTAAAACACCTGATGTCACACCTGTGAAGGAAGTGGCCAAAGCACCTGATGTCGCCCCTGTGAAGGAAGTAGTTAAAAACTCTGATGTCACACCTGTGAAAGAAGTGGCCAAAACTCTTGATGTCACACCTGCAAAGGAAGTCATTAAAACACCGGTGGTAACACCTGTGAAGGAAGTGGCCAAAACTATTGATGTCACACCTGTAAAGGAAGTCATTAAAACATCTGATGTCACACCTGTGAAGGAAGTGGCCAAAACCCCTGATGTCACACCTGTGAAGGAAGTAGTTAAAACACCTGATGTCACCCCTGTGAAGGAAGTAGTTAAAACACCTGATGTCACCCCTGTGAAGGAAGTAGTTAAAACACCTGATGTCACACCTCTGAAGGAAGTACTTAAAAGACCTGATGTCACATCTGTGAAGGAAGTGGCCAAAACTATTGATGTCACATCTGTAAAGGAAGTCGTTAAAACACCTGATGTCACACCTGTGAAGGAAGTAATTAAAACACCTGATGTCACACCTGTGAAGGAAGTCATTAAAACACCTGATGTCACACCTGTGAAGGAAGTGGCCAAAGCACCTGATGTCGCCCCTGTGAAGGAAGTAGTTAAAAACTCTGATGTCACACCTGTGAAAGAAGTGGCCAAAACTCTTGATGTCACACCTGCAAAGGAAGTCATTAAAACACCGGTGGTAACACCTGTGAAGGAAGTGGCCAAAACTATTGATGTCACACCTGTAAAGGAAGTCATTAAAACATCTGATGTCACACCTGTGAAGGAAGTGGCCAAAACCCCTGATGTCACACCTGTGAAGGAAGTAGTTAAAACACCTGATGTCACCCCTGTGAAGGAAGTAGTTAAAACACCTGATGTCACCCCTGTGAAGGAAGTAGTTAAAACACCTGATGTCACACCTCTGAAGGAAGTACTTAAAAGACCTGATGTCACATCTGTGAAGGAAGTGGCCAAAACTATTGATGTCACACCTGTAAAGGAAGTCGTTAAAACACCTGATGTCACACCTGTGAAGGAAGTAATTAAAACACCTGATGTCACACCTGTGAAGGAAGTGGCCAAAACTACTGATGTCACACCTGTAAAGGAAGTCGTTAAAACACCTGATGTCACACCTGTGAAGGAAGTTTCCAAAGCCCCTGATGCCACACCTGTAAAGGAAGTAGCCATAACTCCTAATGTCACACCTGCAAAGGAAGAGCCCAAAATGTCTGATGTCACACCTGTAAAGGAAGTAGCCAAAATACCTGATGTCACATCTGTGAAGGAAGTGGCCAAAATACCTGATGTCACATCTGTGAAGGAAGTAGTTAAAATACCTGATGTCACCCCTGTGAAGGAAGTTTCCAACACACCTGATGTCACACCTGTGAAAGAAGTGGCCAAAACTTTAGATGTCACACCTGTAAAGGAAGTCATTAAAACACCTGATGTCACACCTGTGAAGGAAGTGGCCAAAGCACCTGATGTCGCCCCTGTGAAGGAAGTAGTTAAAAACTCTGTTGTCACACCTGTGAAAGAAGTGGCCAAAACTCTTGATGTCACACCTGCAAAGGAAGTCGTTAAAACACCGGTGGTAACACCTGTGAAGGAAGTGGCCAAAACTATTGATGTCACACCTGTAAAGGAAGTCATTAAAACATCTGATGTCACACCTGTGAAAGAAGTGACCAAAACTATTGATGTCACACCTGTAAAGGAAGTCGTTAAAACACCTGATGTCACACTTGTGAAGGAAGTGGGCAAAACCCCTGATGTCACACCAATAAAGGAAGTAGCCAAAACGCCTGATGTCACACCAGTAAAGGATGTGGCCAAAAGTCCTGATGTCACAGCTATAAAGGATGTGATCAAAACTTCTGATGTCACACCTGCAAAGGAAGTAGCCAAAACTCCTGATATCACACCAATAGAGGAAGTAGACAAAACCCCTGATGTCACACCTGTAAAGGAAGTAGCCAAAACTCCTGATGTCACACCTGTAAAGGAAGTGCCCAAAACACCTGTGGTCACATCTGTAAAGGAAGAGGCCAAAACGCCGGGTTTCCTTTACTTACAAGCAGTAAAGGAAGTGCCCAAAACTCCTGATGTCACACCTGTAAAAGAAGTGTCTAAAGCCCCTGATGTCACACCTGTAAAGGAAGTGCCCAAAACTCCTGATGTCACACCTGTAAAAGAAGTGTCTAAAGCCCCTGATGTCACACCTGTAAAGGAAGTGCCCAAAACTCCTGATGTCACACCTGTAAAAGAAGTGTCTAAAGCCCCTGATGTCACACCTGTAAAGGAAGTAGTTAAAACACCTGATGTCACACCTGTTAAGGAAGTAGCCAAAACTCCTGATGTCACACCTGTAAAGGAAGTGGCCGAAACGCCTGATGTCCTTTACTTACAAGCAGTAAAGGAAGTGCCCAAAACTCCTGATGTCACACCTGTAAAGGAAGTGGCCAAAACGCCTGATGTCCTTTACTTACAAGCAGTAAAGGAAGTGCCCAAAACTCTTGATGTCACACCTGTAAAGGAAGTGGCCAAAACGCCTGATGTCATACTTGTAAAGGAGGTGACCAAAACTCCTGATGTCACCCCTGTAAAGGAAGTAGCCAAAACTCCTGATGTCACACTTGTAAAGGAGGTGGCCAAAACCTCTGATTTCTCACCTGTAAAGGAAGTGGCTAAAACTCCTGATGTCACACCTGTAAAGGAAGTGTCTAAAACCCCTGATGTCACACCTGTAAAGGAAGTGCCCAAAACTCCTGATGTCACACCTGTAAAGGAAGTAGCCAAAACTCCTGATGTCATACTTGTAAAGGAGGTGACCAAAACTCCTGATGTCACCCCTGTAAAGGAAGTAGCCAAAACTCCTGATGTCACACTTGTAAAGGAGGTGGCCAAAACCTCTGATTTCTCACCTGTAAAGGAAGTGGCTAAAACTCCTGATGTCACACCTGTAAAGGAAGTGTCTAAAACCCCTGATGTCACACCTGTAAAGGAAGTGCCCAAAACTCCTGATGTCACCCCTGTAAAGGAAGTAGCCAAAACTCCTGATGTCACACTTGTAAAGGAGGTGGCCAAAACCTCTGATTTCTCACCTGTAAAGGATGTAACTAAAACTCCTGATGTTACACCTGTAAAGAAATTGTTTAAAACTCCTGATGTCATACCTGAGAAGGAAGTGGCCAAAATGCCTGATGTCACAACTGTAAAGGAAGTAGCAAAAATTTCTCATGTCACATCTGTAAAGGAGGTGGCCAAAACCCCTGATGTCACAGCTGTAAAGGAAGTGGCTAAAACTGCTGATGTCACACCTGAGAAGGAAGTGGCCAAAATACCTGATGTCACACCTGTAAAAGAAGTAGCCAAAACTCTTGTAAAGGAAATACCTAAAAACCCCACAGTGGGACCTGCAGAGAGTCAAATATCTGTTAAAAATACACCAACAGAGAAAAGCTCTCTTCTCAAGACTGGCCTTGTGGAACAAGCAGTACCAGCCCAGAACTCTTCTGAAAAAGTTGAGAGCATTGTGGTTCAGAAAAGTCCAGAACAATCTAAAGTGAAATCATCAGGTGACTCTTTGATGACACCTCATTGTGAAGAAAAAGTCATACCTTCTACAACATCTACAACTGAAAGCACTCAGCCTTGCATTAAGAATGGTGTCAAAGAATTGGCTACACCATCAGCGGAGGTTCCCATAATGAAAGCAACTTCTGCAAAGCAGGCAGTCAATGTTGAACTCAAGTGAGTTGGTCAAATATAAAGGAAACATCTGGAAGAAGATGTAATCGATATTGAGTTTTACACAGTGCTCCATATATTTAAGTTTCATTAGAGTTCACCAATGTTGCATTTTAAGACCATTTTTAATGTTGCAGAACCGAGCAGCAGGTCAAAACTCCAGAAGTCCCAACCGTGTAAGTACAGACCACAAAACATATATTCCATTGATCAGAAATCATAACAGTTTTCTATTCCTTGATGTTAATTATCGATTCATTAATTAAAAGACAGTGCTGATCTTGACGTTGCAGAATCAAGGCCAAGTCTGTATGCACTTACTGTAATGGGTTGATCAATAGCAACGTCAGGATCCTTGTTAGCAATCCTACAATCTGCTGCCATCCTGACTGCTTCAAGGTACGCCTATTTATCTGTTTTTCTTTTGTATTAGAAATAAATTGAGAAAAAAGGTTGAATTAACTGTTGTTTTTTTTGTAGTGTGGATGCTGCCAAAAGCCTTTGGGTGAACTGGATACTCCCATTTACTTTCACCATGACATTGTTCACTGTGAAAGCTGCTTTGATGCAGCCTTCTGAACTCATTAATCACACTAGGATCGTTCTAGGATGGTGGGAGTGAAACAGCCACCACCAGGAATTCAGATTCAGTCTATTTTTCTAACATCTTCTAGGGATCAGGGCACTAGGGCAGGGTTCTTTCAATCAAAGGGTTATGCCAGCCCTCAGGTGTGTAGCCTCTACTTTTCGTGATTTTTTTTTTAAAAAGAACATTTGTCTTTTGTCTGTTTGAATTGAATTTACAGTATTAAAAATATGCTGTTGTTTTAATTGTCTTGAATACTATACTTGTCTGCTGTATATTAAATATATTTTAACCTTTATATATTGGCATTCAGACTGAATGCACTGAAAACTTGTGTGAAGCCCAATCATTTGAACTTAATTTAAAAAAAAAAAAGAAAAAGTGCAAGAGCCGAAGGCTGAAACTGAACTTTAATTGAGGATCAATACACAGTCAGATTTACAGAAATCCACTTTAGTACAGACACGGCAGGTTCACAAAGGAAAGGGTGAGCCTAAACTCTTCTGTGTAAGAGCGAATACTCCCAACTGCGTTCAATATTAACATATTATTAACACAACTATGTTCATTTGGTTTATATATATGTACAGTATACATAGCACCATTGTTGAAAGGGTCTGCGTTTGAACTATGGTTAGTTGTAACTCGCTGTTTACATATCAGCTTGTGTAGGTCGGTTCTTACTACAATACATCATGAACAAAGCAAGGGGCGAACCGTAAGGGGTGCTTCAGAGGCGGCTGCCCACAGATTACATTCCGTCAGTGTGCTGAGGACCCTGGCGCAGCCTGCCATTTGCCCGCGTCAGTCTCCATGGTTGACGTTTCCTTCTCATTTTCCGCGTTTACTTTCATTCCCTTCGTCAGGAACGGTCCAGGCTGTCCGTTCTCATACATGCTCTCTCTGGCTTATTAGCAATTAGTCAACACATGATCTAAATACCAAATTTTCATTATTTAGAGAAAGAAAGCAATGGGAAAAGACACGCAAAGGGTTTAGAAAGTCGAATCAGTTTTTTTCAAATGGGGAATAGGAATGTTTTAAAAGCTTCTATCCAGTATTATATTTTTTATCTGATGGTAGCATAAAAATTGGCTTAAATTGCTTGGCTACAGAGCACTTGTACTTCAGACATTAATGCAAATCCCCCTTGCTGAAAAACTGACTGCATTTAAATGAAGAGAAAAGGGAAAAGAGCCAAAGAAAGACAGCGTGGAGAAGGAGAAGAAGGAGCTCGACACGCAGATAAGAGAGAGGGGGGGGTGGAAGCGAGACAGTGCAACAGCGCGGCACGCCACAGTCCCGCGGCCACACCGGGAACCTGGTAATAAAGCTCAAATTAAAAGCTCACATCAAACGTGGCGGCGCACATACAGGCTGCATGATTTACAGAAAAGGTGTGATAAGTGGCACCGAAATCCCCATCCCTGAAGAGAAAAAAAAACGAACGAAATGCTCACCAGGCAGGCTGGACACAGGAAGCAGAGAAGCTCGATTCAACCCTGATCCTGACTCTAATCCCAAACCTGCCTGCCACATCTCTCCGGGACACTCTAATTCTCAGTCTGACCCCCCACAAACAATTAGGCCTTTAGGGAAAGCAGCAGAAACATGCATGGCATGGGGTTGAGTTGCGCCTTGTCTGGTGACTTGCTGTTTTCCCCCGAACGAGGCCACATTTCTCAGGATTAGAGTTTCATGACGCTCCTTGGTGGTTTCTCCATGGACCCGATTGCCGTGATGACAGAGATGAGGAAAGCGCAGCAGTAAGCATCAGGGATGAGATGGGGCGCCTAGAGACATGGTGCCTAGCAACGCATCGCCTTCCTGCCCAGAAATCGCAGGACTGCATAGTTATAAGTGGTGGCTACCACATAGAGGAACTAAAGATGGGGAAGAAAGAGAGAGACATGGAATAAGAATGTACAATTGTGCGGTGAGAATAAGACCAGTGATCAAGTTATGTCTGAAGATGCAGAGGTGCAAGACAGAAAAGGCGAGAAGAGAAACCAGCTGAATAAGATGTGTACCTTTTCATGCATTCTTCAGATTTGTACTATAAGAACTTGGTGCCTTTATACTACTCATTTGCTTTCAGTTACCGTCTAACCTACTCTAACCTACTTCTAGTTCATCCAAAATTACAATTTCATGAAAAAGGTCATTTGTTCTACAAATTTAATAACAATAGTCTTCAGACCTAAAAAAAGACAAGCCTTCAGAACCAAGTGAAGAAGCTGGACATTCTAGTATTCTGAATAATTTGTTGATTGACTGCAGGCATTCTAATAATTTAAGACACTTGTAATAAATATGCATATCTTAAAGCTAACTTTTGCAATTAAATTCTGAAAAGAAAAGACCCATTTCAAAATATTGTATTTTGACCTGTATGCTTGTTTCTTTGTAGTCGGCTAATGGTCAGTTGGGAATTCAGTTTGTACATTTGACTAGACATCCTAATAAAACAATGAAATAATATATTTGGTTAATTAGCAGCAAACGACACATTTAACACACACGACTGAGGACGAGTTTAACTGATGATTGCTGGAGACTTGGCCTGAAGAGAAAAAAGGCGTCACTGTCAGGTTCGTGTTTCCTGATGACTGAGATTTTAAAAAGAAGAGGAAAGAAGTTTAAAAAAAGTCTAATTATTTTTTGCTACTGCCAAATGTCCTCATGATCAAACATTCTCCTTGAAGCGGTACAAGAGTCTTATAATGAATTATTTATTGTGGCGAACTGAAGTGAACACGTTCCTGTAATTATATTACATATTAACAGTGTAGGTTCTGATTGTAAAAGTTCTGTGGTTGGATATTTTGACATTATCACTCCCGGTGCCATCTGTCTTCACTCACCAGTGCCAGAAGTGTCACCCCTGCCCCAGCAAATGCCGCAACGTACAGGTCATAGGTCACAAAGAACTGCCAACACAAGACAAGTGCAATGCCATTAGACCTCTGCAAAACATCACGCTTTCACAGCTCAACAGAAATCCAGCCAACAGTTTCATTGCTGCAGCAAAGAGGGTGGGTGAGAGGAACAGAGCGAGAATGAAAAAAATGAATGTTCTGAATGTTCCACTGTTCTCCTGGATCTGTGATGCTTTTCTGATTTTCTCACCTCTTTGGTTTTGCAGATGGATGCCAGGGTCATTCCACAGACCTTTCCTGGCATAGCGCTCCAGGGGAGCAGCCCTGTGAGGAGGTCTCAATTAGAATAATGTGTCAAAATGGCAACACTTACACTGCTAGCAGAGGCAGAAATGCACGTATAATTAAATGCTTTATTGTTTAATATGCCACACACAAATGCACTCACACACAGTCTAATTTGCAAAGCCTCTTGAATAAGAAGCATATAAAAAGCAATAAAATGCTAATGCACAAAAATGCAAAGCTACTGCTAGACTCATGTTGGGAAATGTGTGAAATCAGTTTTATACACACACACACGCACACACACACACACGCACAAACACAGTACAGGCCAAAAGTTTGGACACACCTCATTCAATGTGTTTTCTTCATTTTCATGACCATTTACATTGGTAGATTCTCACTGCAGGCATCAAAACTATGAATTAACACATGTAGAATTATGTACTTAACAAAAAGTGGACCTGACCTCCACAGTCACCGGACCTGAACCCAATCGAGATGGTTTGGTTTGAGCTGGACCGCAGAGTGAAGGCAAAGGGGCCAAACACCTCTGGGAACTCCTTGAAGACTGTTGGAAAACCATTTCAGGTGACGACCTCTGGAAGCTCATCGAGAGAATGCCAAGAGTGTGCAAAGCAGTAATCAGAGCAAAGAAACTAGAATATAAAACATGTTTTCACCTTTTTTTGTTAAGTACATAACTCCACATGTGTTCATTCAGAGTTTTGATGCCTTCAGTGAGAATCTACCAATGGAAATGGTCATGAACATAAAGAAATCACATTGAATGAGAAGGTATATATATATACAGCTATAATATATATATATATATTATCAGGTTGTGCCCAATTTCAGATGCATCATCTGAATCAACCAAAAAACTCCTTCACTGTCCATCTCATTACTTACGTAGGGATTGTCTCTGGTTGTGGTGAATATCACATTTCTGTCATAGGTTAAACCAAAAAAAGGAAGTACACAAAACAAAATGGCTGCATTCATTGTGCTAACTTCTTCACGTACCATATTGCCTAGCATCCATGCAAACCCAGGCATGCTGGTTGAGGCTGGTGGTTGTCTCAGACAGGATGTTGATGGTGTAGCAGGTGTCCGCCATGTTGTAGAAGAAGTAGACCGGGATGGCGGAGAAAGCGAACACCCCCAGCCAAATAATAGCCAGGATGTACGTCACAATAATGAACTGGGGAGGGGCAGAAATGAGTCAAGGTCACATGAAGCTAAACGAGGTCATTTAAAAGTTCGCATCTGCTATAAAAACAGATCTATGCATTTGAAATGGCACCTTTTAAAACACGCCCTCTGGTTAACTGCAGCAGTTATGAGATTAAACAGGACGCAGTAAAACACAAACACACACCGTCAGGCTGAGGCAGCGGCCGCACTGCGTGCTCCTGAACTCCCCGAACTTCTGCTTGACGGCGCTGGTGGTGTAGAAGCCCTCTGCCAGCAGCAGAATGCCGTACAGGAAGAAGAAGGATGCCAGGCCGTAGATGACATACTGGAAGTACTTAATGCTGCAATGCACAGAAGCAGAGATCTCTTAACGCTGCATTCGCAGCCAGAAGCTGACTTAGAGGAGCCGATCAATTCCAGTAGCACGCTGAGCTATAGACCAATGGAACAGAGCACCACAGAGATCCTGATCCAGAGTCACATCATGTCAGGCTTAAATGATGAGATCCACTGCATTGGGTGAGAAGGTCCCAGCTCTGACACTCATGCATGACCCCTGACAAGCTGGATAGTTTTACTGGATCTGGCCCATTCCCTGCTTTCACATGTTGGGTCACTTGTCACCGTGTCCTGCGTTTTTTTTTTGTTGTTGAATGTAACAAGGAAGAAAGATATTTACCTTACATTTACCCTGAACAACCTCTTTCCCCTCTAGCTAACCAGCCGTGACCCTAACAATGCATCCCAGAAACAGCTAAAAGAGCCCGTGACCTTTGACCTGGCATAATGCAATATTGGGCCAGTGTCCTTGGCCAGCGGCAAGTTTTAATGTCGACAACGCTCTCATCTATTTGTCATTCACTGTCAGAAATAGCGGTACGGTAGGTGTCAAATCCCCCCGGGTATGGCCTAAACATTAGACTGTAAAGTATGTACTCTGTAGGACCAATTATTTGACCTTGATGTAGTTATGTATACACTTTCGAGGGCCAAAAGGCACACATATTTGCTCAAGAAGTTAAAGGCTCAAGGTACGTGGAACATTTCTAAAATGATGGACAATATCTGGAAAGTTTACATTAGCACCCAATTTCAAAGGACAGAAGAGCTGAGCTGAAGACTTTGTGATAAAATCCATTATCTTGAGGCAATATTTTATTTTTACAAAATACATTTTAACAAGCAACAGATTATTTTGATTAAAGGATGGCAGATTATATTATTCTTCACTGTGACCTTCAAGGTTACAAACCACAAGGACACCTAAATAATCTTAAGGAGACCCAATATATTAAAGGGCACTTTCCCTGCATAAAAAAAAAACGTGGAACTTACAATGACGCAAGGACAACGTAATCCTGAATGTTCCGAGCAAAGTGCGTCTCGACGAGGGTCTCGGTCTGCCCCAGTGCCTGGTGCCCGCAAATGCAGAAGAGCGCCACGCCCGCGTAGCAGAGCAGTGTGGCGGCTAGACTGGCATAGGGCACTGCCCCCAGGCAGCGCACACAGCAGTCGTAACAACCTGCAGGGGAGTAATATATCAACACACCCACCGCACACACCGCACAAACCACGCACACACACATCGACACAGCCAAATACCTTGTCAGTGCCTGTGCAAACTACACCCGCACAAACACACACACACACACACACACACACACCAATATGTGCTATGGCGCACTATACATGTGCTGGACTGGAAATCAGTTATCAACCTGCACACACTCAGTAAATACCCTGAGCCCAGGATCAACCATGCTGACAGTTACACAGATGTGGTCCCAGTAAGCAAACACATTTAGTCCATATTTGCTTCTGGATTAACGCACTTTTCGTTCTTTTTTTTTTTCCCTTTAACCTTTTCGACTGAAAAACTGAAACACATCAACACACACACGTACTTATTAGCACATGATATAAAAAGCAAGAGAAGCCCTGGATCAGCCAGGAAGCAGGATAATAAAACAGAAAAGGCTAGCACAGCGAGAACCCAAAAATCTATTACCAGGTAAAAAAAAAAAACGAAACAAAACCAACGTTTTAAAAACTACAAATCTCAGCAGCGCCTGGCGCAGCAGTGCAGTGAGCGGCACCGGTGGCAGTTAGTGGCAGTGGGTGGAGCAGCGGGGGTACCAGGCACACCTAAGGCTTTGCAAAGCCATGGCTGCTTCACTGGAAACATCTGCTGCTGATGACCGCAAACTCACGCCTCCAGCCCTTCAGAGATTGTTCCAAAGCCGGGTCCGTGCCAATTCACCCCCCCGCTGGCTAGAGGCTCGTTTTCCGGATTGTTCTGGAGCAGGGTTCCTCTCCGGCAGAAGGCTCGCTGTTGCCACTCTTAAATTTTTGGAGTGTTAAAAAAAAAAAACGCCCTCTCCTTGCGTCTGTCAGCGCTTCTGCTTCCAGATGCCACTTGTTAGCCCACTCGTACTCTCTTGTCCTCCCACCCCCTTGCTTACACTGTATCCTGAACCCACCCCTCACTGTAGGGCAGAAGGAGCCAGGCCCAGTTGAGGGGGTGCGGGAGGGGGTGCCCTACTCTTTGGCAGCCTGGTTAAGATGTCCCCTTTGTAGTCCGCAAACACAATGGCTTTGTCTTACCGGGGTGGCAGTGGCTGCACCGTGTGTGTTTCTGTGTGTGAGTGAGGTAAGGTTACAAAGGCGAGCAATGTGATGGCAACAAAGTGGGCCACGGTGCCACCCTGCAACCATCTACAAGCACACACATATATACACACACCAACAGAGCCGGCTTCAGATGGGCTAGAGGTGCCCGAGGGTGCCCCCTCTGTTGGCACCAAGACACCCGGTCCAGTGGTGTACGTCACACCACACCACCCAGTGTACTGAGAACCAACAGTGCATGTCTATGTGTGTATGCATGCATAAAATTTTTGAGATTTTTGGCCTGGAACTGGGTCAAAGCAGGGATCAGATAAGAGCAGAAGTATTAGAAAAATCCTTCTTTCCTTTTTTTTTTTTGCAAAGCAGAGCTGTTAACCTTACACCTCGAGGGAAAACAGCTTAATTATATAGAATGGAAATGCACATTCAGCATGCAAGCAGATGCATTCGCAGCATCTGGGTTATCTGATACTTTACATGCCGGCTGCGGCGAGATTAAAGGAACTGTTTGACTCTTTAAAACACGCAAGCGATTAAAAAATGTGTTAGAAGTTGTTTAAAAAGTGCAACAATGATGATGGCTGCAGTTTAGACTAATGTGGATTCTCGTTCAGCTGGTGCTGAGAGAGTATCTGCATTGTACAACACTTCATTTAATATGACATAAGAGCTGAAACAAAAATTCTAAAAACTGCAGCCATCAGTGCAGTGAATGACTTCAAATAATTTAGTTAAAACCTCGTCTGGAGGAATTCATGCTCAGAGCTGTTTTCAGTAGATATGTACGTATGTACAAAATAGGATATAGAATGTCCTCTATAATACCCTCTATATGGGGCATAATGAAGCCTGACACCAGGCAGATTTTGGAAACCGGTTCATGTTTTGATATTTTGATTTGACATGACATCAGATATGAATGTTGACTTTAATTCTGTCTACATTACATTAATGATCTTTCATCCAGTGCTGCTGTAGACATCCAGATTCTTTTTAGACCAGGATTAAACTGTCGCCATTTTAGAGGGGGTGTGTTGAAATGTGCATGGCAGATGTGTTCATATCAGCTTTATCTACAGTTACAGGTGATTACATTGACTTTTCCTTGTAAAATTGAGGTCTAATAAACTGTCAAGCAAAACCTTTGCTTTCACATTGTCTGCTCTAAACATTAGACTGGGTTAAGGTATCACCTGAACGCTTAAATCATCAGACCAGGGAATGCAAAGTGAGTCAATAAGAAATGAGCGATGATCAGAATGAATCCTCACAGACATCGATGGGCATTAGATACCAATGCAGAATCGGCGCACAGTGTGATTTATTGTGCTGTGTGTAAGTGTGTGTGTGTCTGTACATGGCTCAAATGTGAAGGAGGGAAAAAGAAAAAAGGCTCATTGTGAGCGATCATGTGCGCGTCTGTGTCCAAGGACCTGACATGACCCCTTCATGACCTTTGCATAAGGTAAACCGAAGCCAATCACTCTGTCCAGCCTTGGAAGTTAGTGCATTTAAGTGCTGCTCCACCAGCTTTTTAAAAAATATTAATGATATTCAAACATTTCAGATAAATAATGCGCATGCTTTTCATTCCACTGCAGTATTTACTATAGAGAAAATCAAGATATGTCTTGATATATGAGAACTCACAACCCCAAATGTACTTACAAAAAGGGAACCATGTAAAATGAAGAAATCGTTAATTACCAAACTATCCCCAGTAAATGATAAGGGTATTTAAAATATTCAACAAGCAGCAATTTTCCAGTGTGGATAAAAAACAAAAAGCAAATAATTTTATAAGCCCAACTGCATGTTTCCAATCAGAATGCAGACACACTTACCCATGAGAGAGAAGTGGGAGGTGGCTAGAGATGAGCGGAGTTTGGCGGCTCAGTGCGCTGTGTTATGGCGATAAGTTTAATCTCTCACGTCTCTTTTATGATTCTGACTCGTGCTTTTGTCCAGGCCAACAATGGACAGACCCTCTCTGCTCACCCCGCGGGGCCGATCTTAAAGACACAACGCCCCTTTTTTTTTTGCAGAGTGGTGCCACCACCACCACCGCACTTCTATGCAACAGACATGTCTGATTACCTCTAATCAGTTCAGGTAAGTGGGCAGAAGAGAGGTAGTATGATACCTGCCACTACCTTATACAAGTGGCAACCGGTGACTTTAATGACATTGACTGAGGCCCATACAGTGAAATTTCTTTTATTAGCTCCAATCCATCATCTAATGCAGATGCTTAAATCTGGAGTAATTTAGCTACACAAACGAACACCGTCAACTCGGCTGATTTCATAAACCTAATATAGGCCATCCCATAATGCGGCGGGCCACATGCCCACTGGGATACGCTTCGAATCACAGCGAGATCCACACAGCTGCGTTGGCACCGCAGATCCCAGGCTGCATACCTAAATCCCAATCCAAATTCTATAATCTTGGCCGTATTGCCCCAGCTGCAGCCCAAAGCCCAACTGCGCGTTCGGCCTGATTACGCCGCTGCTCACCAAACGGGTGAAGAGCCTTAATGCATTACCTGCAGAGCAGAGCGTGCAGCAGGTGGAGGAGGTGCCATAGACACCATAATACTATTGTGTACCCAACCCTCTCCAAGACTAATTTTGCACTGTTTGAACTCTTGTGTTGCAATTATGCACTAAACGTGCGTTATTTTGGCCCAAATTATTCAGGTTAATTTGTGCTCAGAATGTTGTACAATACTGTTTTTTATAAGAAGAGCACATGATATTAGACTGAAAACAGGGGTGCAACTACTGTGCATGCAGGAATGTGCACACAATGTCCGTCATAAAATGTTTACAATTCTTGCATTCTCACACACTCAGAAATGTAATAACCCAACTCGACACAAATCATCTTGTATTGGACATGTATAATAATACATGGACGGGCTCACTCCTGGAGATCTTTGGTTGCACCCCTGGCTGAACACATGTTGAAATAAGAGAAGAAGTAAATCTAGGACAATGTTCATAAGTATAGGGTTTTTTTTTTAAAGGGAAGATATTAAATGAACTGCAGAGAGCTGAGTGACCAATTTAGGTAATCCTGGGTTCTCTAATTAGTTGTCAAATGAGCTCACAAAGAAAAGCACAGCGCTATTGACTCTCTCGAGGAAAGAAAAGGATTAGAACATTAAAAAAAAAAAACGTGACTGTGGTATAATGGAGAAGGCAGTGCAGCTGAAACACCAGGGGATTACAGAGCCCGGCTAAACCACCCCGACGGGGTACAGTACAGCAGAAGGGCCCGAGCGCAGCCGAGCGCTGTGGCCTCGGAGTGACAGTGATGAAGTAGAGGCAGGCGGGAACAAGGGCACATTGAGGGAGAGGGTCCAGCTGTGGCCGAATTGGTGGCGAAGCCGCGGCGTACGCACAATGGAGCCAGTGTGTGCGTTTGAGTAAACACGACGCCGCGGCTCTCTGAAGGGCATCTGTGGCACCTCTCTCTGCTGAAGCGGAGGGACACCAATATCAGTGGCACGGCCCTGACTACTACAGATCGGGTCTGGCCACCGAGATGCTACTTATAGCCACATGCTAACGACCCTGATCACAGCAGGAAGCTTTTCTCTGAGCGTTGCACTGGTGACACTGCGCAAGGCGAGGATTTGCAGAAACAGAGAGAAGACAAAAGCACATAAAAGCGCTTATGGAGACAATCGACAGAAAGAAATGGATCCGAAACGTACGGTAAAGCAAACAAAAGGTTTTACTGCAAAGTTCAGGACAGAAATGTAACAGTGTATAAAAGAGAAGTGATGAGTGATTCCTCTCCATTACGCTACTTCTGTTTAGAAAAGAAACAATCTGTCTTCATAAGCCAGATGCACCATGTCCATTATTACAAATCCTCTCAAATGGATCATATCAGGGGCCTTATAGCATTTATTTCAGTAAAATAATGTCTGCCATGTCACTGCCCATCATCCATCTTCATTCGTTCATTCACTCATGCATTGTAAGAATTCTTAATCTTATGATTATACTGAAAACAGTATTTTCTAATAAACTTTTCCCGCCCCGCCCTCGCTTTTTTTCCCTTTTTATCAGAATTGTTATGCTTAGAACAAAGAAATAAATAATATTTGCTTGTACTGTCACTTTCACAGTGCCCAAGTGCTGCGCCCATCTGGTAGAGGCAGGAGTTGCAGCTTGGGGAGAGCTGCAGATGGGACCCGTCACCACACAGGGACAGAGAGGAGTAATGTGTCCCGCCCGTGAGTGGCCAGATGTTTCGCCTCAAGACTAAAGGCCTCATACTGAGAAATTGGCACCACACAGACACGACTCGTAACTACAGAATATACAAGCAGGTGACAAATTAGAGGAAAAACTGGATCCATGACAAACGAATTTGCTGGGGGAATTTTGTTTTGTCACTTGTCCCCTTCAGAGGGACGGGTCACTGCAAATCAATACAAAGTTCGCCAAACTGATCCCGCTTATCGGTAGATGAAGCATTTCTGCACTGATGGGAGCGCTGTCACTGGTTAGTTGACGAACATGAAAATGATGTGACATGACCTTCAACCTCCAGATCTCAACCCAACTCATCTCCTATTGGATATTTTGCAGCAATAACAACCTTTGGAATAACGGTGCCCATCTGTCCACTAGAAGATCAGTGACAGAAAACACTGTGACGAGCCTTTTTACTTCAATTGGTCACCCGTCTGTAATTTGGCACCGCAGAATGGCATTTTAATTGGCATGTTCCACATAAGGCCAACTCGAGACTGGCGCCCTGAACGCTAATGATAATGATCCATTTGAGATGCCATGATAAATACAAACACCCGCATTAAAGCACACATGATCACTTGCCTTAGAGGTGTCTTAAAGTCTGATTGGCACAGGTAGTTTATACATATTTTTTCTCTATATAATACCCTTATAAATACCCTTAAAGAAGCCCTATATGTATATTTATATATCTGCACATTCATTATGTTTTATAAGAAACTAGAAAAGCAGTGGCTAAGTGTACTTAATACGAACAAGGGAGATATTTTCGAAGCAAAGCCTGTGGCGTAATTTCAGTTCATGAGGTGCAACCCTCAGCTTTCTTTTACCACTGAAAATACATATTAAACAAACTCAAGACTCGAGATAAACCGGATAAATGAACCAAACAAAACTAAATTAAATCAGTTATAATAATAGACGATACAACACTACAACACTACAACAGAATTAGTGCTTTCCCAAGACAGGTCAGAACATTGTTTTTGAAAGTAGAAAAACACACACACACACACACACACACACACACACACACATCGTTTCTCGCTCTCTCAGATTCACACAGACACACACTCACACATATATATCTTTTCTCGCGCTCACTCATGTTTACACATACACACACGCACATATTCTCAAACGTACACAAAATTACTGAGGCATATTGTGCAGTTTTAACATAGGGAACACGGCTGGAGTCCTTTGTCAGTTGTGAGACGATCGGTAGTAAAACTTGCATTGTATTCCTGTCAGAGCAACATTATCCTTCTGTCTGCAATCGCTTCCCACAGAGCGCCGACAACATCACTCCTATCCCCTGTTGGAACCTAAAAATACCATTGCCGGTTTCAAATGTTTGAGAAACTGTCACTCCGGAGGGCGATTAGTGGTCTAGATCAAATGTTTAAGTGTCTCTGCGCAGAAATTTTGAAGCTTGGAAAAAAGGCTAAAAAGCAAAAAAAAAAAAAGAAAAAGAAAAGCTTTTAGAGAGCGATGCTTTTAAAAACCGACTGTACAGATATTACAGCAGTTATATAATAGATATATCATAGGTGTTATTACACAGGTGTCTTTAAAAGAGGTCAAAGCTCCAGTTCTCGTGCATTTGTGTTCTCCTCTTGAAGCCTCGAGCCGGACAGCTGGACAGGACGGATGTAAAGCAACGCTGCAGTTGGACAGATAGGCAGTGGTCTGGTTCGTTATGACAGAAAGTCCCGTTTTGGCACTTGTGCGCCTCATGTCCAGAGAGAGCTTGGCGCGCTTGCGTGGCTTTCGCAATATAAATATAAATGCAGTCTGGCCTAGTTCAGGTCCTCTACATCATTTAGCTGAGCAGTCCTCATTTATCATGTTATTCTCTTTCTCCTTTATTCCCTAAAAAAAAAAACAACGAGAATAAAGCCCCCAGCTCCGCAATTTTCACGGTTACTCCAGAAGTGCTCATCATCATGTTGCGAGTTCATTTACATGCGGGTTTTCACTTTAAGTGATCTCTCCTTCCAAGCCATCTGTTCTCCACTTTTAAGTCAGATCGGGAAAAAATATGAAAGAAATGGGGAACTGGAATTACATTTCACTGGTGTGAATGTGAAGGGTCGGGTGATGCTAGTCTAGAAAAGTAATTGTTTTATGGAGGAGAATGGGGAGGCATTATGATGTGTGTGAAGTACTATGTCGTGTCATGGTGGTAGGATGTAGTTCATTACATCATTGTAACACTTTGATTAGAACTGAGGTGTAATGGCACTAGACAGCGAGGAGGATAATGCTGGTGTGGTATTGGAGAAGTTGAATTTGGAAGGAGATATAATCTTGTGGGTGGGGTTATACTCGTGTGGTGGAGTGGGAGTGGGGTAAGCCTGTGGAGTTAAATCCGTGAGTAAATGTGTTGTATGGATGCATGCTGGGATGGCCAATTAATGAATTGGGGGTCATCGTTATGGTGTTGGGAGTCATAGTCACCGTGTTGGGCGTAATGGCAATTGAATTCGGGGTCATGGTGATGGAATTGGGCGCCATGAGGGGGATGTCATCGGGTGAACGACGCAAGGTCAGGGTATAGTCCCTTGGTGACGAAGCAGGAGTCAGTCGCAGTGGGTCACACACACCACCCCCCTCTTGTCCACCACTGATAATAGAGGGGGCGTGGCTAATGTCATTTGAGTTGGCCTGCCTTGGTGGAGTGGGCTGAGGGGGTGTGTCCTGCCGGCTTCGCTTATCTTTGCGGTAGTAGAGTGCAGCAAAGGCCAGAACGTTGAGGAAGAGCAGCGATGCCCCGACGGCGATAGTCACGCTCAGCTCCGTGGAGTAATCCCTTGGGTTGGCAATGACGAGTGGGCTGCGTCCATCACCACTGCGGGCCGTGGACATGGGCGGCTGCTTGGTGTTGGGGGACCGTGTCTTGCTGCCCCCTGGACGCTGGGTGGAACGGGGATTCTGCGTGGTGTGGAGAGGAGGGACGCGGGTGGTGGTGGAGGTGTAGTGGAACATGTCGTGGAGGTTGTAGAGGTGGGGCACCAGGTGCTTCCAGAAGGCCACCTTGGTGGCCCGGTAGTGGTCCCTCACACGAGGTTTCAGGCCGATATGCAGGTACAGCTGGTCATTGGGGCTGTACTTCGACCAGGAGACCTCCTCAAAACGATTGGCCTTGGTATGGATGAACTTGGTGTCCTGGGGTACCGGTTTATTCGGGTCACTAGAAGAAGAAATAAAGACATGTAAATCACACAGTAATAACCAAATCTGTCTTAATTTGCATTTGTATATGGAGCCCTACCCGCTTTTGGCAAAATTAGTCCAATAAGTCATAACCACCGCGCTGAGCATGACATCATTCCTGGAGAAGTTACAGGGAAACAGCTCAGTTGGACCAATTAGCGGCACACCAAAGACGTATGGCACCTCATCACCATGTGCCGCGTCTGACCACGCTGGCTTCATGGGGCTCTGGCAGTGGTGGTAGAAGGCATAGAAGTATGTGGGCGATCCGTAACGAGCGTGGAGGTCCGCGGTCACTACTGATGGCTCCACCCACTGGTGATCGGTGAAGAGGGCAACCAGTGTCTTGCGCCGAGTCTCTGGGTTGTCCCGGTCAGCCCAGTCTGTGTACATGAACTTTATGGTCTCTCGCAGGGTGTCCTTCCCCTCTGGGTAACCGTAGAGTCCATCCACAAAGTCCGACACAGCAAAGTCGAAGTCCGAGCCCGAAACGCCGCCATCGTCAGGGTCCACGACGCCTTCCACGAAGCGCAGCCCCTCCCCTTGGTTCACGCCCAGCATGATGTCGTAGTTAAGAAACTCGCCCTGCTCCATGAGCACCTCCGGGTCGTCGGGAATGAGGTCGCCATCAATAACCGGGCCGAAGGCCACGTGGTAGCGTGCCGGCTGGATGTCCTGCTCCACCAGCTCCCTGTAGCTCCGCTTCTGCAGGCACAGCACCAGGTCCTGGGTGTCCAGCACGTTGCAGTGCACCTTCTCGGCCAGCATGCGGGTGTACTTCACAGGCTGGTAGTTCACGGCCCAGCTGGACAGGGCCGAGCCGCTCTGGATGATGGCTCTGTGAAAAAGACCTGGGGGAGGAACCGAGATGAAGCTGGCTGGAGGATAAGTGTGTCATTTCAGGATTCACTTGAGTGTAGGCCTTTGAACAAAATCCTTCAACTATAAAGTGCCCCACTTGCTCCCTTCACTATTTTTCTGTTTCTTTCTACCGGTGATATATGGCTCTGTCATTTTGGCCAGTGCGAAAGAGGAACTGGTTCTCAGCTGACTTGCTATATTCCCTGGAAATATAGTGGATTTTAAACGAAGGGAACTTATACTTGAGTAAGAAGAGAAATGGATCCTCCCATAGCAGTGTATTAAATTTTACGAGAGAATACCGTTTTTCCTCCCTCTGCTTAGCATTCATCAGATCGTCCTCCGCCTTCCCAGTCTCCTCCTCTAAGCTTCATCAGTCAAGCCCTGTTTCTTCATTTAACGCTAAATAAGACTTTCAGGCAGACGGTAATGAAGGGGATGATACTATAGCTGCGAAGCGGATTAAATTTCATTCATGGTGTTAAAATTTATGGGGGGGGGAAGTGTTCCGTGAGAAGCACATACATACAGTCGCAGAACACTGAACCCATAATGTAATTAAACTTTCATTTGACACAAAAGGCAAAAAAATAAAATTATATTTGCATACAGATTTAATAGGGCTACTTGTCTGTGGCTCGGCAACGATGGGGAAAAAAAATGAATAAAATTCAATAACTTAATTTTAATTGCTTTGCATCTCGTAAATCATTTCGGTTAAGTGATTCCTCAAGTGCCGCTTGATAGATCATTTCACTCTAAATAAAAATCAGGTTATCATTTTCAGCCCCACAGCCTCTGCCGTCTCTAAGAACGCACGCAGTGCATGATGGGTGATGCCGAGAGGTGTCAGCCTGGCAGAGGAGTCGGGAGATATACACTGTTCCCCTGACCCCTACCGTGCTCCATCCATCATCATCTGACCTTGTCCTGCCCTCCTCTTCCTCATCCCTTCTCTTTCTTTTTTTATTTTTTCTGGTCCTCTTGCTGTATTATGCCCACCTCCCCCTCCTAGCCACTGCTCCCCCCCGCCATCCCATCCGTCCTCTCCTCCCCCCCTAACATTGTCTCAGACGAGAGACAGAAGGGTGCGAGTGAGAGGAAAACAAACAAAAAAAACAAAACAAACGAATGAATGAATACAAATGAACGAACCTAATGAATTGTGATATAAACTAATCGAGCGTGTTATTTATTCTCGGGAAGATTGAGGAGGACAGGCTTCTCAGGCTCCCCCCAGCCGCTCTGTAATATACAAGCGTCTCCGTTAAAGGAGGAGCCTTGCCTGGGAGCCCGATGCTTTTAGGCTGATTACCAGTCAGGAGGAGGGAAACGTGGAAGGGGAGAGAGGAGGGAGGGGAAGAGAGAGAGAGAAAAAAAAGAGAGAAGCCCAAACCCCCACCTCCTCCTCTCTCTCTCTCGATGGTGCTCCCTTTGGCCCGGAGCACAAATTCTGTCTGCGGCCCGCTAAAACATCAGGCCCATCTACTGTACGTTTGTTCATCAGGGGGCAATAGGCATACGCCATCTGCCACGTCAAATAACTTTACACCTTCACAGCAGCACAGGGCCACTCAGCAATAACAGTAAAGTGCTCAGAGTGCTTGTAAGGAAAAAGGGGAATAATGAAGAGGGAGGTGCAGACATTTTGTTCTGTCACTAGCATGGATAAATGTGAACAGGCAGAAGCCTTACGCAGTCAACAACGTATGGCGAGTATAAAGAGATCTGTCATGACAGAAGAATCTGAGAACAATGCGCCCCTTCATTCGGCTGAACGTGTGGCTCAAAAATCCCATTAGGTTGCCATAGAGACGTTTCCTTCGGCAATGCATTCATTTGGACAATTTTGACAGTTTTATTGGTTGTTTTTCACTAAATGGCTGAATGGTGAAATATTGGGGCTATTTCTTGAGTCAGAATACTCACCTTCCGAGTGGTGAGATAGCGTGAGGAGGCTCACACAGGAGGCGCCAATTCCCGACCCGAAGACGGTCACACGCTTGGGGTCACCACCAAAGTAACCAATGTTCTTACTGATCCAGCGGAGAGCTTGGATTTGGTCTAGGAGGCCGTAGTTCCCTTTGGCTGCCTGGTCACCTGTACTAAGGAAGCCTGAAGAAGAAAATAAAATCAGATTTGGGTGGAATATGAGGACATTGCGATGGAAAAGTGAAAATGAGTGGGGCTTTGCTTCTTCTTTTTGGAATAATTCATTACCAACAATATTCAGTGCCAACTTGTTCCAGTACGAAAACAGCACTGTCAAAAGTGCAGCTGCCTGATCTGTGCTTCCTTCTCAAACTGTGTTTTCGGATGTGTTCGTTGGAACTGGGTGATTTGTATCCTGACAACTGGTGGCGCATCACAGCAGCATGGCCACAGGGGTGGCCGGGCAGTGGCCACCCTACCTGCACTACACCTAATGTCTTAGCATTTATGTTATGTGAATAAACCAATCAAATCTGCAGTTAATGCTAATGCTAAAATAGCCAGTTTAGCCAGTGTTTGATTTTTTTTTTTCACTGTGGCCAACCCCCACAAAATAAATAGCGGTTCAAATGCTCAAGCCTCTACTACTGGATGAAAAAGATCTACTTTATCATAAAGATGAAAAAGGTAATATTTGCAATATTTGGTGATTAATTATTTGCAAATATTGGCTATAAGTTCACAGGTGAATTGTGTAGAGTTAGCATAGTGCCGCTAAGTTACATAGAGTTAAATTTCGCTAAGCTAAGCATGCTATTTGCAGGGCATATAAATAAAACTGTCATTTTAGTGTGGGGAATTTCCCACCCCTCCCCTAAAACATGATCTCCACTGACTTCATAGCTTCCAAACGTGTGAAGCATTGCAGTTGCTCGTGATTGGATGTAAAAATAGCACAAATCGTTTGTTTTTAGTTTCGTCACGTGAGACTCTGAAGAACCGGAGGGCTCATTTTATTTTTTCTAGAAACTCATTGTGGCCAAACATTGTGGTTGGTGAAATTCTATAGGCCGCTCTCCTCCTCATCCCACCTCTCTCCTCCTCATTAGCATTTAATGCTGAAAACGGTGCTGGCTAAAAGTGGCTAAAACGTGGCTGTAATTCTGCCAAGGCTGAATTTTGGAAAGACAGATATAAAGGCAAATAAATTTCATGTCAGGGGACCTTTAACAGTTAGAAATTAAATATGAGCTACAATTCCTTCCTCTAGGAATCCTGTAGTAAAGTCACATTTTCACCAAAATGAAGTTTCCTGAAAGTTCATTGGTCAAATGAATGGAAAGGCAGTGTTGATTGGACAAAATTGCAAGATCAAGTAGAATTCAGAGAATCATCAAAATCCTTGAGGGTCTGAATAATGGAGCAAGCTAAAGAAAATACCCTTCGTGAACTATTTGTAGTCCTATTAAGCTCTTTAGAAGGCAGCAGAACATTGAGAGAATGCACAGCTCTGTATTATCACCTGGTGCACCGGTAACGCCCGCTACGCGGTTGCCCTGGAAATGCCGGCAGCGGTGAAGAACAGCAAGAACAACCAGAGAACATCCAGGACTCCCTCTGACTTGTTTACTTGGTTAGTACTACCTACTGACTGTGTTTTGATGAAAATCTGTTGTGCGCTCATTGTCAGCCCTTTTGATCAGAAGAATAATATTCCCTCTGATAAAATATTAAACCCAACTTGTGTTTGAGCTTCTGTCCTCTTGAGATCGTTGGTGACTGCACAAGCACTCATAGACAAATCCTAACTAAGCCATTTTTGTGGACAGGAAGATTGAGGGGAGTTGCGTCATTTTGGTCATTTTTTTCTTCTCCCAAGCACCCAGATTTTCAGGAAATATACTGGGGTTGAATTTTTTATTTTTTTTGCCCACTCACCTAATATTCCCACCCTGTAGTTGAGTGTTATGACAATGACGTTCCCGTAGCTGGCGAGAACACTTCCATCCATGATGTTCCCAGTTCCCTCCATGTAGGATCCTCCGTGAACGTAGACCATAACCGGCTTTGGATCGTCCCGGGATTCCCGAAGACCTGCAAACAGATGTTGCATCTGTTGAAGTACCAAACCCCAGAGCTTGGGAACGCTCCTCTGATCCTCGTCTATCCCTCGCTGTGATTCCGAGCCGAGCGGGTCAATACCGAAAGCTCTTCGCGTTTCATTTGTATTCCTAATGTTTAATTTGTACGTCAGCCACGTGTTCACTTTTATGTTTTAAGAGTTTTCGGGGTGATGCAAGGCCTGGCAAACTCCACACAGCTCTCATACAAAACTCAGAAATATAAAAACGCGACGAGGAGACTGCAACTGAATGACGAAGGGAAGCAAATGTCAGGAAGTACCTTCATCCTCCTCTCCATCCTTATCTGTGGGTTCCTCGCCTTGTTTCCTGGCCCCTGGGAGCAAAAGAAGAAAGAAGACGAGGGTGCGGGGAAAAAGAGGGCGGGAGAATAGAGAGCATGAGATCAAAAGAAGGGGGGGGGGGGGAAAGAGAGAAGAAACTCCATCCACATACACAGGGTTTTACACACACACACACACACACACACACACACACACACACACACACACACACACGGCAGAGGCAACTCGTGCTTTGGTGAGTTTAAATAAAAAAAAGCACACTCCGCAAAAAGGTGGAACAGGAAGATTTGGCTTCAACAATTAAAAAGAACAAAGCGGTTCTATACCAACGTCTTCCAGAGCTTTAATTATGACACACAAGAGCGCCGTGCTCTGCAATATGCGTGTACGTTGGCAAGAAAAATGGAGACAAATTCAAGGCATCGTGACGTGTTTCCTCAACTGTCACCTCAGCTGCGTCGTACTCACCAATCTGCGTGGGCACGTAAATGTTGAGATAGAGGCAGTCCTCACTCTGCTCCTGCAGGTAAGTGGCGACCGTGTCCAGGTTGAACGTGGCCCACACGGGCATCATGATCTCGGGCACGGCGTTGCGGATGTTCTGCGGGCACACGGGCGGGAAGCGGGTGGCGTTACGCACCCCCGACCAGGGGAGGGGCGCGTCGGGGGCCGTGAAGCGCCTGTCGCCGACGGGCGCCGAGGCGTAGGGCACCCCCAGGTACTGATCCACCGGTGCCAGCGCATCACTGGGCAGGGGCACCCTCATGCCGCGCAGGCGGCCGTACTGAGTGTTCACTGTGGGGTGGTAGGTGGTGCTCGTCACCGCGGTGATGGGCCAGAGGAAGGAGAGGGTCCACAGGGAGAGTGGAAGTGTCCTTCTGATCTTGGCCAGTTGCAGACATGATGGATAGGCACGCAACAGAAGGTGCCACATGGTCCAAGCGGGTGCCCGCGGCAACGCTCACACAAGTTAGATATTTCCGTCCTTTAAGGCTTCGGTTGCCCTAAACGCAAGGTTCTCGCACACTCAGGACTCCAGCTGAGCGGTCCTCGGCCCCCTCAATGTTAAAACACCTACAACTACGTACTGTAGGCCCGAACGCACAAACTCTCACTCGCACACACAAACTGTTCCCTTGGTCCGGTGTCCGGTATTCCCATTGATTCCTCGCTTTGCGGATTCTGTCTGCTCACTTCCTTCCCTGGGCCTTATAAATACTTCAGTTCTGGAAAGAAAAGACATGTTCAGATTAAATGTATATGAGACCACTGGCCTGCATCTTTTATACATCCCGGATTTCCGCTCCGGCCTGACCTCCGCGGTAAAAGCACCCAGGAGCTCCAATCAAAGCGATAAGGCACCTCCACGTCCAATCAGCTTTGAGGTGAGAAAAGCCCACAGTCGTGCTCTTCATCAAAAGTTAAGAGGATAACCTCACACACAAGCATGGGCATTAAAATGTGTCGCATGCACACACACACACACACACACACACACAAACGCAAAAATAGCTAGAAAACGCACCGAAAATGCATAAAAAAAACCTATGCAATCCACTATTGAAATTTCCAGAATGTAATAAATTTGTTGCAAATGTGTAACGGCATAGTAGATGTCTTTTTATCATTTAGACAAGGGTGTGAGTGTGAGTGTGTGTGTGTGCGTGTGTCCTCTCTCTCCCTCGCTCTCTCTGTAGCCTACACAGAAAGTTGGATTTTCACGGGTGTCCGGGATGCACTGGTTGCATTGTGCTCACCGCCGCCCATCGGCAGAGTCCTCCCGAGCTCTTAAATGAATCCGAAAATATTAGATTGCGCTATTTATAGCACATAGACCTGCTTTTTGATCGACAGGCCGGTTATCCCGTGCCAGCAGTGCCTCCGTTCCTCATGTGTAAAGAAGAGGGATGGGGGGGTGGGGGACCACATTCCCCTTTTCTGAGCGAACAAGGCACTCTTTTTGTCAGGTCCTGTGAGTGTAGCTGTGGCTGATATTAAAACAGCCACTCGGCTCTCTGGGATGCACTGGGAGCGTTTGGCATATTGCTAAAGAAAATGAAGTCTGTGTGTGTGTGTGTGTGTGCGTGCTCTAAATTGAGTGCAGAGTATATATTTATTTTTTGTATATTTATTGACCAAAATTTATTGTTCGTGCGTCGGACATTACAAGGATGCTCTGTGTGTCCATGGACGCTGATAACGGTGCCCGTTGCGGTGTCACAGTGGCACCGCGTGAAGCCCGACACCGTATATGTGCTTCAGATGTAATTGGATTGCGTTCTGAAGCTGAGTTGGCACAATCGGCTAGAATGCTGCTGTCACAACACCTTTACCCATGATGCAGGTACGCAAGAAATAACGGAGGAAGCCGTGTAACCAAAGGCAAACTCAACAAGTGATGGGCAGGCTGGCTTGATCTAATCTTAACCAGTCTGAATAAATAATAAAAGAAATACTACACACAGGAATATCTGAATGTAAAGGCGTCATGCGGTTTTACGGTCACAACAATTCCTTCATCCTGAGTGTGTCAGTGTGGTGGAACCTATTAAAATGTCACTGACTCAACAGAAAACGCTGATTTCCCAAATGATAGTCGGTCCCGGCGCGCTACTTAAGACGCCGTGTCATTACATCTCCGGCAAGACTGCGCCGCCTGACAGGAGCGGCCGATCAATCAGAATGGTCTGAGGCGTGAGCTTACAGGACAGCAGCTGTTTATTCCAGATCAATGGACACGCCTCCCGCATGCAGCAACACCTCGGCAGCGCCGGCTTTTTATTGGCTGGGGCCTGCGGCATGGACAGACAAAAAAGCCTCTCCCGCTGGAGATGGGATAAAACATAGACAGACAGACGGACAGACGGGACTGGTTTTCCTAAATGGCGCCTGCACCCTGGAAGTTCCATGAAGTGCGGTGTACTTGCTTGCCTGATGTCCTTAGACCGTCTTCCTCTGAGAAAGGCAGGAAGGTGTGTGGGTGGAGTGTGTGTGTTTATATGTGTGTGTGTGTGTGTGTGTGTGTGTGTGTCTATTCCCTGGACGCTCGGCTGGGAAATGGTGGAGAGAACCCAACGAGACATGAATACCAATAGGTGAGATCCTCCTTCCTGTAATTACGCTACTTAAGCGTGGTGCTACAGGGAGATGTTTGGAGGATAAATTATGCGCGTGTGTCTAATTGTGAAAACACGGGAGTCACGCGCGGCCCCGGCGAAATGCATCGAAATTCATTCACTCAAACCCCCCCCCAATACAGAGAGAGAGAGACGAGCCCTTCAAAGGCACCCCACTTAAAAAAAAAAAAAAACAGAGGAAGAAGAAAGACAGATAGATGTTGACATTTCGCCCGTTGAAAACGTGCCCTACACATGCTGGAGCAAAATGAAGATCACCATGACAACTCCTCTTTTTCACCCAACCCATTTTATCCTGGTTTTTTTTTTTTTTTGGAGGGGGGGATCATCCTCCAGATTATCCACCTCACGCTCCATTAAACGCACAGGGCGTTATTATGGCTCACGTGCATATAAATAATAAATGCGTAAATCTAATAATAGCAGGATTGATGCGAGCCCCCCCCCACACCCCCCTCCCCCTTTAACCCACAACAGGTGTCGATCTCCAGCAATCCTGTCCATTAAAGAGAGAGAGGGAGAGAGAGAGAGAGACTACAGTTTCCACAGGGTTAGATGCCCACCGAAGACATGACTCCCCCCCACCCCCACCCGGACCGTAGCGATATTAAACCCCGTTATAGCGTGGATGTGCCCGGGCCCACCGGCGTCCAGCCCTGCATGCATCACAGCAGAGGGTTACAACACACGCACAAATATATATATATATATATATATATATATAAATAAACTGAATTATTATTCCGCGGCGATCAGGCCAAGTCTCTCTCGCAGATGCGGCGGGAAGGTGAATCGCCCTCCTCGCCCCCCTCCGACGCCGAGTTGGGGCGCCAGTAGCCGCGACGCTGCCCCGAAATGAATGGAGGACGTGGGGGGAAAATGTGGATGTTTGTCCATTTGTGCCACATTTCCACCCCCAGACGCTGCGTTGTGGAGAAAACGATGCCCAACAACATAGCACCGAATGGCATATCATCATTAATATATATATATATATATATATATTTTTTGCCCATTTTTGATTAGGAAATATAAAATGTTGGCGATGTGATCGCGACGCTTTCAATCCGGTCAGGGGCAGAGACAAAAAAAAAAAAAGCAATTAAAAGAGATTTCGTCTTACCTGCCGTATCCTTCATCCCATGCCCGGTAAACCCCATGGCTGCCGAAATCATTCTGCATTTCATGATCTTATCTTATCACCGCATCAGTCCACGCAGACGCCGTCCGCGCGCCCACGCCGGCTCGATCTTCCTCTCCCGATCCCCCTTTGCCGCCCGGTTCATAAATCCCACGAAGCCGTGTTCTTATTTTTTAATTAAGCTCCTATCTTACAGGGATCTGTTTCGCGGGAGCGCGCGCCGCGCGGTCACGAGCGCAAGGTCGGTCAGGAGCGCCGGCGGCCGCGCGCGTTTCCAAGGCAACGGTCGAGGACGGACGCGCGCGAGCGTACAACCAGACGGCAAATGATCATGATAATAAAAAAAAATTATAATATTTAAAAATATATATTTTGGCTGAGATGTACCTCCGATGGCGCCGCAGCCTCGCGTGGAGCGTCCTGCATTTCACCTTCACTGCGCGCGGTGAATAAAATACTATTATCGGCCGTACGTGCGTCATACGTCGTTTAAAGACCGGGGGGGGGGCGGGAAAGGTGCGTTTTCGCAGGAGGCCGGTTTTTTTTTTTTTTTTTTTTTTTAACCCACGAGCACGTTAAGGTAGTAGTTTGGTGCTGCGGACTGCACCCACAGCCCACTCGTTTTCCAGCCCGCTTGCGACCGAAGCGCAGGGCGGCGATTCTGTGGATCTGTGGCGCCACCCTGTGGCGAGCCGGGGCACAACAGCCGAGTCGGGTTGCCAGATTTACGCGACATTCACGCGGACTATGGATTTTCCCCAGAAAATAGACAAATTAACATCGACGGCAGGACAGGGAAGCGGAAACAACTGCGGTGCAAAGAAATTTGTGTCTTCGTCTAACTGTAGAACTTATTAAATGCGCTCTCATAGACGTCTACGATTATCAAAGAAGACTTTACGAACCTGTTAATACACAGTGATACATAATCAAATGAATCGCTTAATTGTGACAACATCTGGCAACTGTGAGAATGGTGTGGCTTAAAATGTCCCATTTTCCCAATCGCCACTGTAGTGAGTCGGAGGAAATAAAACGCCAGTCTATTAAAACTCACCGTGCGTTACCAGTGTCGCACAGACCGATACACAAACTGTGTACACAAACCGTAAAACACGTCGTTTGGTCACAACAGGAGCCCAGTAATTGGGAGGCGATCCACGGCCCCAGCGCGACCGGGTGTCCCATACATATGACGGAGTGGACATGACCAGACGAAAAAAAAAAATCTGCTCCGTCGGCAGTCCGTCTGAAACCCTCACGTTTTATTCCAAATCTTCCCTTATTATTAGACTTTAATGTCATTGCTCAGTCATACTTGATGCAACAGTACAACGAAATTGAGGTCCTGACCACCACCACCCAGTGCAAAAACCCATAAAAGAATAGAAGATTTAAATGGATTAACATAAAAGAAGATACACATAACACAAAATAAATACGTAATAAATGCAATCTGCACAGGAGAGTGAGGTAAAATGAGTGAGGTAGCGTACTGGTGTGAATTGTAGTACATGTAATGGGGTGGTAGTAGCCTAGTGGGGACACACTCGCCTATGAACCAGAAGACCCAGGTTCAAATCCCACTTACTACTACTCCCTGAGCAAGACACTTAACCCTAAATTGCTCCTGGGGGGGAATTTGTAAGTCGCTCTGGATAAGGGCGTCTTATAAATGCCGTAAAAGTAAAGTAATGTAATGTAGTAGCAGCAGATCAGATGCAGTGTGTATGTTTGCAGTTTATGTGTTTGAGTTAATGAGTGCAATGGCTGGCTCACTGTTGGGCCTTCTTTAATACCACCCAGGTGTTGAAGCTCCATTTCAGAACTGGTCACCTTCTCCACACTCTCCCCGTTGATGTAGATGGGTTGTAGTTGTAGGTCGGCGTTTTTCCTCCTGAAGTCGAGGACGAGTCCACAGCGGTGTCACTATTTGGGTGGGTGCTGACACAGTCGTACGTGTACAGCGTGTACAGCAGAGGACTTAGTACGCAGCCCTGTGGAGATCCAGTGTTAGTGCTGAGTGCTGCGGAAAGCTGTGAACCCGCTCTGACTCTCTGTTTGCGACCGGAGAGAAAATCTGGCCTTGCTGGACCAGGTGGGAGACGGAAGTGTGGAGCGCTGTGTGGCCGAGTGGTCGGATGTGATGTGGCGACAGACCAGTCTTTCAAAACTCTTCATTATGACCAGTGTCAGTGCGAGTGGTCGTCGAGGCTGCTGATGGTGCTCTTTTTGGGCAGTGGGACAATTGTGGCCGACTTCAGGCATGGTGGAATAGAGGACTGGGACAATCAAGCCTTGAAAATGCTGGTGACTGCTCCGGCCAGCTGGTCTGCTGGTCCTCCCAGTCACCCCGTCCAGTCCAGCAGTATTCCTAGGGCTACCGCACTCAACTGCCTTCAGTTCACCACTCACCTCGTACTCCTGCAGTGTGAAGCGAGTGTGGTGTTGCCCTCAGCTGCCATGGTGTTCTTTTTCTTGCAGTGGGTTAGATGTTGGATTCCCTGCCACATCTGGCACGTCTTGTTGTTGTGAAAGTGACCCTCAATCCTCCTCTTATATGCTGCCTTGGCCTCTTTGATGCCTCTCATCAGATTGGCTCTGGCTGTGCTGCACTGCGCTCCGTCACCAGATCCGAACGTGGCGTCGCGTTGGCTCAGCAGGTCCTGGTCATCTTTAGTCCGGTTTGAGTTCACACAGACACGTTTGTCCACTGAGATACTGTCTACACAGGAGAGCACAGATACAGATGTTCTCTCAGTCCTGGTGTTCAAACACACTCCAGTATGTGCTGATGTGTCGCACCCTCCAGCCATATTTTTACCGTCTTAAATGTTGGGGGAACTCTCTTCCTTACCTTCTTAACCTCCTAAGAACCCAACGATGCATTTGCCAGGTCGGAAGAACAAAGGGCAAAAATGAGAGAATGCTGGAAGGGGTCTCAGGGATCAAGATTGAGAACCCAAATTCTGGTACTAAACTATAACGTGTTTAATACAGCTTTCAGGAATCTGTAGGCCTGCTTATGAGCCTGCATGGACAGAAATCTTGTAAAGAAGGATGGACAGTACCCCTCTGTGGAGTGTTGGAGTATAGCAGCACCAGGATTTTTTTTTTATTTGGCCTTATAAATTTCAGAGCCACAGAACAGTGGGAAACAGGGTCAACAGCTGCTTACCAAATATAGTGCATATATATTTAAATATTGATCCGAAGGCTTTAGAAAAAGAACGCATATTTTAAATTATTCAGCTGCACCGCACAGGATGTCTAACACTTTCTTCTCCCCGCTGATTTGTCAAGAAACTTGTGTTTGTCTTTGTGACACCGAAGAGGCCAATGCTCTTTTCCTCTGGTGATTTGAAAATGATCACCTTCAACACTTCTTCACAAAGGTCATGTGGCCTAAAAAAGCGAGTCAAACAGGAGCATGTGTTTTTTTTGCCCAGCCCTGTGACAATTCGATCACATTGTAATTCGTGTGTCATGCTAAAATGAAGCTGTAGATGAGACCTAATAACGATAAATAATTATATATCATTACTGATGTAACCCAATATAACTGATTTCCAAAATAACCAGCTGTCAGATCGTTCAGAAATGCGGATTGATTTTTCCATCAGAACCTGCCTATAGTACACAAATATTATCATTATTTTTTGTTCAATAGCACTTACCACTAAATGTGCCAGTCAGATGACTGTTCATGTACAAATATGCATAAAAACGTATTAAAAGCGAGAAATCTGTCGAAAATGTAAACAGAGTCATCATCTGCAGGGTGCATGAACACTTATGGACCTCTAGGCTTTAGCAGGTTCATATAGCTTTTGCACCACAGTGGTGTATGTGGTGTTTCTATAATCTATATATATAGTCATGACAATAAAGAAACTGAATGCATCACAGAGCCTTGATGGTTTCCTCAAAATCAGAGGACTCTCTTAAATACATTTTTATTTACAAAATGTAATAAAATGCTTTTTACATGGCCTCAGAACGAGGCTTTCCACACATGCAGGCCTGAAAAACACTATGTCACACTCTGCAATGGTTTCAGAACTGCAGAGAGGGGAAAGGGGGGGGGGGTAAAAATTGACAATGAATACGCTCTGATGAAGGCGCAGGGTCTGCGCTGAGTGGCAGTTGTAACGCGTTCACCAGTTTCACATGCATTTAAAATGTAAGAATCCAGAGCCTTGACTAGAAAGTCAGCTAAAGAAATATACATGGATCTTATCATTTCACTTTGATTTACAAAACTAAATTATATGTTTCTATATGGTTTTAAAACATTTTGGAGTCTTTTTTTTTAATGGGATCACAGTTCTTTTTACTGAAGAAAAACTGTCTGAGATTTTGCCATTGCGAATTTCTTTTGTTTGAATATGTGCAGTTTTAACTTCAAAAACTTATTTTCAAAAAGCAAAATAAGACATCTTGATGAAAAATGTGGTGTTCCAGTAGCACATGCAAATTTTCTATAAAATACTTCTCTTATAGCATGAGCACAATGAACCATTAAGCAGAAAATATCTCACGTCCGTCCACATCAGCTGACTGACAGCACTGCTGATCTTTATTCTATTAGCAGGTAAATAAACGGTTTAATATGCATCAATCTTCTTAGCAGCCTAGAACTGTATTCATTCTAGTTGTCACTCTCATGAAAACACCCGTTTATGAAAAATATGAAGAATCTTCTGGAATTTTAAATCTGCAGTATTCAATAGGAATTAAATACATAATACTGCAGTCAGTGGGTATAATCAAATAATATTTTACAGGAAGATGACAGGTCAAATAATATATGAAATAAAAGGTAGTAGTGTAAGGGAGTAATCAAAAGTTTATAAAACAATAACCAGGGTAACAATACTTTCATGTTCTAACTTTCTTATTCTAAAATGGATGTTCAAATGTCCAAACTATAGTGTTATATTTAGATATTTATACTGAAGTATTAGGATGACAGCATTACGTTAAATGAAGCAACACAATATTTATTATTTTAGTAAGTAAAATGTGCCTGGAAGGAGACTATGGCAATTTAAACTAAAGCTTCTTTTACCATCTGAAACTTATTTCTCCTATTATGTCCCAAAATGATGTGGAACTCCAGGTAATGGCTTCAATCTTTTTTTAACCAAATGAACCCCTCTTATTATGTCTCTCATTCCCATCCTCTTCTTGGGGAAAGTTTGCATTGCTGCGATGCTGGATGCTCCTTAAGGCACTGAGAGACTCCAAGTCCCATGATTCAATAGTCCTGCTGCATTGTGGTCACGGTATTTCTCCATCAGGCTAGGCGACTTCCCACTGGCATCAGCATACCCTGGGAAATTTTGGTCAAGTTCAGTGAAGGTCTTTTTTCCTGTTGCAGTCACCTGTACAGGAGAGAATGTTTTTTGAAAAATATTAAAATATATACAATTGATTACCACATGTATTCTCATTTAAAAGCAACAGGTCTATACATACCATTATATTTTCACACTCTCTGTTCCGTATACATTGTAGCCTTCTCGATATGTGGCAAAGTTCTGAGTGTTGGCTGGAGGAGCTGGCTTGAAGTTCTGGGCATTTTTGGCCAATTTGAGTCTTTTGGTCTCCTGCCGTGACTTATAACAGAACTCAACAAGAGCCACGGTCATTGCCAACCCCAGCCCCCCCACCAGGATATAGAAGACTCCAGCCACATTACTCAGGCTCAGTGCGCTGGTCTTGTCCTAGGAGGAGGCAGAAGGCATTCATCAGAACCAGCGAATGGGCTGCACCCGGAGATGCCCTTACACTTAAAACGCACCCACTATAACACCACTTCAAACACCCACTAAAGAAGTCTCTGATTCAGATCCCAGCAAGCTAAGTGACTACGTGTCTGTTTTTTTATTATTATTATTATTATTTCTCCTGATGAAACAGAAGAAGAAGAAGCTGACTTGCGGGCAACGAATGGCTTTGGAGACGCTTGCCTGCTCCAGCACTCTGAGCGTGTGAGTGTGTGATGGAAAGCAGCCCAGGCTGATGGTGTGAAGGCTGTCGTGTATTTGTTTATCTGTTTGTTTCCTTCACAGTCTTCCCTGCAGCGCTCCACGGCCGGGAGAGACTGAGAAGCCGTGCAGATCAGACAGTCCTCACACAGAGAGGAGGGAACACTGAGTTTATTTAAAAAAAAAACACTGAGATCGCTGAATGTATGACTTCATAGACTTCAGAAAGACACTAATATACATAATAATAAATACGTAACATCTGCACTGCCACAGTTTTTTGGAAGCTGGTCAGTTACTAACAGGTCAGTTCCTTTCTGAACTACAACTTTCCCCTGTCTGTCATCATAATACATGTAGTCTAATAAAAATACTACATTGGCACAGTATAATTTAAATTGGCAAGCTTGGATGTGGTGAATTAAAACCATTTTGCTGTGGCTAACTTCCAAATGTCAGCATTGAAATACATTTATAAGAGTTTTACCATTTGCATTTTAACCCTATGAGAGAGTGACTGTGATGACTAAAGCTAAGCCCGAGTGTGGGCTGCTGTCTCTCTTCCGCGGCTAGGATAGGCTGTCCCCAGAGGGTTAAATATTATGTTTCAAATTCCTTAACTTCATGGAGGGTGGCAACCAAGTCCACTTATTGTGACCAATCACTCTCCTAACACAACTGCCAAACCCCACCTTCTTGTGATTTTATTACACATGGAGCTCGACAGGTTAAGGGGTCAACTGTATCAGAATAAGGAGACTTGCCTTCTGGTCACACTGCATAATGTTAAAGGATTTGATGCACGCAGTTCCATGCAAATAAGTAAGGAACGCTAATAAATCATATCTCAATTAGAGTTTGGCAAATGTCACCATAGCATAATGATTCTAATTCAGTGGTTCTGCTGGATGGTTTCTAGTGAATAAAAAACAAAAAGAAAATGTGATTAAATCCTTAACATATTTGTTCAGGCATGCTGTGGCTTTTCCACTATATCATTGTCAGTGATGAGTATGTGATATGATATGTACAAGAATGGCAATAGTACACTTGCATTAACTTCAAATATTGCATGCCATGGCATAATAAAGATTTTACTGTTTTATTTTTTTAGGTTTATTAAACATGTAAACTTGTTCCTGAAGATATCTGTCAAATGTGGAAGCCACGTAAGAATAATCAAAAACAATAAATGAAATACAAAATAAAATAAATTAAAATACTGTATCTGGGCATAAAATATGCTTTAGACTTTCAGGCTGTGATCATGAACAGGAAGACTGAAAATGCAGTTAGCAAATCAGCACAGAAAGACCTGCAGCGACTGACCTTGCTTCCCGAGTCCTTGGTTCCACATTCACCCTTATCGTACCACCATTTGTTTTTCAGCTTGTCTAAGATGCCTTGTTCACTGAGTTTCAATACTGCAAGGTTTACAGGAGTTCTTCACGTGGGAAATAACATAAATAACATTATATTATGTTATTTTATGTTATTCAAGCTTTTAACTACTTTAGACTTTAGACAAAGCGATAATGCAGGGTACCTGGCCCGAAGACATCACAAAGAACAGGCAAAGATCTATGTTACCTTTCACAGCAGGCCTAACCTAGAGAGCCAGGCACTACCTCAATCGCTTTGAGTAATCGGCACACACTGTTCCAAAAGAGGCAGAAAAGAGTGATGCAGTAACTATGGTAACAGCGGTATACATGTTATACAAATGGAGTGGGGATGGGGGAAACAAAAGACATTTGTTAATTTTTTTAACTATTGCTATTTTTTTGTGTGTCAACCAATAATCAAGCAAATTTGATCCTACAGGAACCCTTTCTTGACTAAAACACATAGAGCCAGTAGATGTTTCCTCTTTTTTTCATTTCTGGTTGAGGGTCTGAGCCAGAGTCTTACAAAAAAGTAGCCCAAAATGTGAATAGAAAGAAAATATTCCTCTGAGCTTATTAAAAAGCAATCACTTCTTTTGCCGAGTTTGTGTGGTTACATGGTTAGTTGTCTTTGTTTATTGAGAGGATAAAATGGAATATTAAGCAGATGCCTGGAGAGCACCAATCTGCATACATTAAGCCCATTGCCGTGGAGATTGCTGTGTGGAACAGCCATGCTCTTCTGATCTGTGAGGTTGAAAAATCCTTCTCTAAAAGGAAGCAGTTGCTCCAAGGGCTATTGTTTTGTAAGACGTTACGGCATCAATGGGACTGCTAAATTTCACTGTTTATCTTCTTTCTGAAAAATGATGATCGGTTGTATTTTAACATTGTGAAATATATTGTATTCACCACTGCAGTCTGTTACAGTGACGAAGACTGACAAGAGGAATGAAGAAACACACAGGCCTTTCTTAAAGATTAATGCAATTATCTATATATAACCTTCAGTCTCACTAATGATTGCCTACCTGCTTGAATACAGCATTTGGTCTGAGAAAGGACTTGACTGATGTTTGTTGTCTCAAAATAGCACATCAGATCAGGTCGACACTAGAGTGACATCCCAAGCCAATCAATACGTTTGGCTGAGCTAAGGGTCAGAACATGATTAACAGCGTGAAGATTTAAGACATGTCACACAAGCATGATGAGCTGACGTAAAGGAAAAAACATAAAAATCGGTGTTTGGGGCACTGGGTGTGAGTTAAGGGTCCTGCTGACTCGTGTGCTGGTTTTGTTTCTCTAATCTACTTTACCTAATAAATTGCCAGACCTGTGACTGGTGAACAGAAGCCTGACTGATGCACTGTGGACGCAGCACTTTTCCTTCTATTTGCCCTGCAAGAGGCTTGAAAGCCTCTGTACAGCAGCAGGACAGGCGCTTGAGCGAAAGCCCCCGTGGCGCTATGAGGGTCCTGTCCAAACATTCGAAATAGTACAGTCGCCATGGCAACGGCTGGTTTGTTTGGTCCTCTGGCACAGACATCATTGCTGTGGTCCTGCGGAGAGCTGCTTAGTAATTCTGTTCACACAGGAACACTGAGTAGGAGTGTATGCACCAGCTACAAACACAGACTCATCAGAGCCTCGCACAGCCACAACAGCCGAGGCTTATAAAGGAATTATCAGGTTAATTAAATCCATAACAGTTTTTTTTAAAAAACTGGATGGGCTAGACATCAATGAAGTAACTATGTTAATTTACAATTATACAAGGGTCATTTGGTTCATTTTATATACACACACATTAAATAATTGCTACTAATAAGCTTGTAATGATCACAAGGACTATCATGTTGCCCATCTTGAATGGTAAAAAACAATGTTGATGGTAAGCAGAGCCCAGATATGGTCCAAAAACCATGTTCATCTATCGAGATGCTCAGCCACTGTTGAAGGTTACTAAGGCAGAGCGATCAGAGCCAGCCGACACACGGCTAATGTTCATCCCCGACTGGAGCTGACAGGTAAAAGCAATGAGTCAGTCTCAGACAGGTAGAGCTTCCTCACACTGAAGTAGAGTTAAGAGGAGGAGGCAGGACTACTGTCTGTGTTGCAGAGTGTCTGTATATTGGGGCCTGGAGTGGGAGAAAGAGAGGGAGAGCAGAGGGAGTGAGAGAGAGGGAGAGTCAGAGAGAGAGAGAGAGAGAGAGAGAGAGAGAGACAGAGGACAGAATGAGCCCTGACACCTGCAGCAATCACCTCGTCTCTGGGGAGTCTGTGACTTTGAGTTAGTGACGCAGCCAGCAGAGGACAGGATGGTCTAACCGTCTGCTGTCCTGACAACCTGTTACTGAACATTGATGCAGTATGTGAATGCATCAATGCAACCAGAATGTGCAGAGCAGGAGAAAAAAAATATAAACTAAAAGAAAAGCACTTTCTTTTATGGGTGTTTTCCCATATAAAGAGGGATTTCAAAAGTTACTCATATGGGATGGACAGTATTAGGCCAGGCATGGCTTTTGCTTACACTCACAACACTAACAAAAAGATATCAGATACACTAAACTAAAATGGAAGGAAGAACTATCAATTAAAAACACACTATGAAGAAAATAGTATTCATGCAAAAAGTCCAAGGAGTATGAACTTAAAGTAATCTGCAAACAATATTATTACACCTGTACCATAACCTGTACTGCAGGTATGAAGGATATTTGGGGACAACATGTTTTGTATATCCATTTAATTTTAAATAAGAAATTCCCAGGTATATTCCCAGTATATTTGTAAATGCATTAACACAGAATTAGATTTCAATATCTGATATGTAAGCTGTTCTCAAAAATTTTAACTGGGTGGTGCAAGTATTTACTTCAGCAATAAATGTACTTCAACAGTGTGAAATATGTCACATAGCTCATATGTTCTTGATTGGAAAGCCTGTTATTCAGTGATCTAATTCATTATAATTTTGATATATATTCAGCAACATTGTATAAAGCCATTCAATTTTCAATAATCTCCTCTCTCAGTGGTTATTACATACAATATATTTAAAGCACAGTGTTAAAGTACGAGCGCATGCATTTTTAGGAAAAAATGTGAATAAACAGGAAACGTAGCAGTCAAACATGATACCATAACATGTCTGTGCCTACCCTTTACCCATGATGCTCAGCTCATTGCAGGTCAGACAAGGCAGCCATCTTGGATCCTTGTGTATCTTAGTGTTCAGGTCCCGCTTACGACCAGGAGAGAAGCACTAAAGGCAAGAGGTCCAGAAGTGCAGCTGCTGCGTACCTCGCAATGCGCACAGCACAGTGCAAGCAAAGCACACGCAGAATAGTGAACACACAGCCACTGCGGCGCTCGTGTATGTAGGCTCCTTATGTGTCTGTGTACTCTCGTTCCAGAGTGAGTGTGTGTGTGTGTGTGTGTGCGCGTGCGTGCAAGTGTGTATTCTCAGGGGGCTTTACACGTTAATAAGCTGGAAAGCAATTCCGTATTTCTTAAATTGAAGTGTGTCCTTGATCTGAAGGTCGACTGATGATGTTTGCAGGAACCAACCGCAGTCTAGCGAGGATAGTATGTCCTGTGGTGGGTAAAGAACACACATGTAGTTGGGTCTGATGGGCCTTGGTCATTAGAATTCTCACGTATACCTGCAATGCTTAGTCCCCTCAAGACTCCGCTGTTCGCCTCGCCATCCCTAGCCTGACCCTTATCCTTCAGGTCATCAGCAGTTAGCATAGCCTGGTGACTACACCAGGACACATTAGTAGCTGCAGTGTAATAATGATATAATAAAATTAATTTGATTTTAAAAGTAGTAGCCTTTCAAGCTAAATCACAATTCACCTTAATACTAACAAATGCCTGTGTCCCTACAAGCTGAGCTTTATTCACATGTTGCCCTGTAGTTATAAAAAGCAGCTTAAACACACATGCTCCCTTTTAAAGTTACAGGGCAAGCTAATAGCTATGGACACAATGTAAGACTGTGCCTACACAGCAATAGCAACATGCTAATAAAAAACACTCAGTCCTAATTATAACTATACTACAGCGAACGTGCTCACATTGACAAAGCCACACACAAACTTTATAAATGTGCTTCATACAGTGACTGAGAACACACACACGCACTACAAAGTGGCATCTCAGTCCATTTCTGTCTAAAGAGAGTACTTTTACGGTCTAGGTCTATGTGCTAGTGTATGCATGGTCAGTTCAACAGAGGCCTGCACTTTGACTGCCAGATTAATGTCTCGGCCTGCTTTTTCACTGCTCTTCTTCTTCCATTAGCCAAGGAAAGGGTTCCCAGTTGAATCTAAGTTGCTGTATTCAATTTCACGGATTAAAATACTTTGGGCTGTCTCAATTGTTAGTAATGCCCAGAGTCTGAGTTCTGTTCAACTGATACTTTGAGATCTGCGAAAGAGCTGCAAACAGCCTTGCCGATTACTCTTCTGTCAGATACCCGGTTTTCTGGTGACATTGAGGCTGACCTTGGAGTCCCCGCCCCCGCTGCCGCACTCTCCCTTGTCGTACCACCATTTGTTTTTCAATTTGTCCAACAGGCCCTGCTCGTTCAGTTTAAGTACTGCCAGGTTAACAGCATTTCTTGAAACGATAAAACATAACTTGTAAGAAAATGAACAGGTCCGTGAGAAATCTAATATATAGATATAAATATAGCATAATATTACTAGTGTTAATAGAAATAGTACTGTGATTACAACTGTTGTATAGAATAAAAAGTCAATGGTTTCTAAGGGGAGCACGAGAAGGACAAATTGGTTAATTGGTTAATTTCACTGCGGTGGAGAGATAGGAGTGAGAGTAAGAAGTGCTCTCTAAAGCAAAGAAAGATCCGGAAAGGTGGCATGGTGGGAGGTTTGAAGTGAAAGGTGCGGGATGGGGACACTCTGTCATTGAGAAAGAGAAGTAACAGCAACAAACAGCATGCACGTTAACATTCATCACAGAGACTGAGCAGCTTAGTGCAAGAAAAAAAAACGTCAGACTTTTAAAACTATAAGCAATGCCAAAAACTGCTAGAAATAGACAATTCAGCCGACAAAAAGACAGGACGTGACGCTTAGGACAGCATAAAAGGAAGGGGTGAAAACAGGAAGTAAAGAACATGACATAAAACAAAACAATGCACAACTGTCAACTTGATAAAATAGCAAAATACAGTTTCACTAATAAGATAAAGAAAGGCAACACAAAAGACTGATGGTAAATAATATCTGAAAATGCAAATTAAAAAACTTTTATATTTACTTTAAAATAGAGGAGGATTAGACAAAATGACAACAAGGGATAGGGTACTTAGGGATGTGTATAGTGCCTATAGTGATAATGAAGGGAAGGTGGGACATTATGGTAACTATAGTAACACAGTAGACTCTATGTTAACTATAGAAACTGACAGGATATGGATATGGTGATCAGTGTAGAAATGCCAGGAATTAGTTTTGGATGATTATAACACAGTCCAAAAACATACAGGTAGCTGGAAATGGAGACACAGAACAACACTAGGTGGAAGCACTAGAGTAACAATGACTGGTTACAATAGGATGTACAATAGGGGTATGAAGGCTTGTGCATAATAGTCATGGCCAAATTTCATGAGGAAATATTACAGAAAGTTAATGAAGTGACAGTATCTGCTGGTAATACTAAACGGCACAGTACTTAAATCAAAAAACAGGATGCAGTAAAATTAAGGTGGAAAATTGTTTTACACACCATTGAAAATATGGTAAAGTTCATCAAGGTAGGTAAAAAATGACCTTATTATGTCTTTACCATATTAGTATTAGTAGTATTTCAGCCAAAATGTCAGTAATACAAACATAGAAACTTTATTAGGTAATTAGGCCTGGCGTGTGGAATATGGAAGGACAGAACAAGTTAAGTTAAATGTTAAGATGATGATGAGCTAATACAAGAAATATATTAATATTATATTAATAGTATATTAATATATAAAAACATGCTACAGTAACAAGAACCATAACGGAAAACGCATTACGATGGTAGGGACGATAACAGAAGACATCAGGATAGGGACAAGTATAAAAAATGCAACAATAGGTGGGATGCTACAAAACAGGTAAACTTTGAGGTTAGTAGACAATGATAACTGAAATAAACATTTAAGTCGCTGAAATACTGTGGTTACTGTGAGTACAAGAGATGGTAGTGTAGGTGATAACTGTGGAAACCATGGCAACTGGAGAGGTAAGTATGAAGGTAACTATTACAAAAGGACCAGGGTAGGAGGAATACTGGTTATGGATGCCATGATAACATGAGACATAAGGGTAGATGAAATATTAGGACAAATATAACAGCAAGAGACATCAGGGTAGGTGGAATACTATAACAACATAGAAGATTGTTATATTATCCCACCCACCTTAATGCCGAGCCTTTTGGCGTGGCCACGCCATAACCCTTAGAATCCAGGTTTCCTCCAACTTTCATCGTGTCGCATGGCTTGCGCTGTTCAATGTACTCGTTCATGGTGGACTCCAGGAGAAAGGCGAATTTGCCCTTCGACTTTCGTACCCGAGCAACACCTTCAGGCGTGGTTTTGGCGAACACAGAGGGTTCGGCTGATTTCATGTATGACCACATTTTCTCGTACACAGCTATTTTGGAGCGCTGTGGATTTGAAAGCAGAGAAAGAGAGAGCAGAGTATATTGTTAGCAACTGGCCCTAGATGCAGCATTCTGTGCAAATGAACGGATGTATATAATGAATACGGAACAGATATAGTGAAGAGCATCAAACACTGACCTGAGACAATGAAAGAAACAAACTGACGAACGTTCTAGAAGATGTAAAACGGTCAAGTCACATAGAGTGCTTTTTTTAAACAACAGAGTACTTAACTCATTGAAGATATCAATTCCAGACTATACACAGGTCAGTCTGATTAATGGCTTCATTACACGTTCGTTTAATGTTCGCTCAGTCACCTCAAATACCACTTCAGTCACAACAACGCGACTGAAGGATAGATAGAAGGATAGAGCTGACACATCCTGCACATGCCCAAGAGGAGCTGATTAAATATATAGCTAGTTGTTGCTTTTTTCGCTTGCTCTAGATTTGTGTTGCTGCTAACATTTTGGTGTGTGGTTCAATGTGGTGCATTAAATGATAATATATCATATTAAATTAATTGAGAAAAACAATACAAACCTTCTTCTGGGTGCAGAAACCTTATCATGACCTTATCCTTGTCAGCCCATTAACACTGAATTTAAATGAGATTCATGCTAGGGGTTCTACAGCTGTTCACACCATCGTATCTTTGTTCTGACGGGTTAAGGCCGCAGTACACTGCATTAACGATGGCAGGTTCTCCTCGTAACCCAGATACGCCCTCAACCTCAACATCATTAATTTTTCATCGCCGCTTTCCTGTCCTCGACCATCCACCATGGACAAGGTGAGATGCATAGAAAAGTGACACCCCCAACACTGAACTGGAGACAAACTCTATCTCCTGGGGCATTCTTAAGAGCATCTCTCTGCCCCGGGGAGGTAATTAACCTTGATTATGTTTTGTTGCTCTCATGCAAATGCAAATACAGATCTGAACTCAGCAAAGCTATGACAGCAAAATTCTATTCAACAATGTTCAAATTTTTACATGCAGTGTGGGGTTGGGATGACAGTAGTCTGAAGAAACCTAGCAGGCCTCAGCTCAGCCTTGCGAGCATACTTCATGGGTGCATCTCCAGCCTACTTTTACGTCGGGGGAGAGACACTCCGGAGAAGAAGTGGCTTTTTAGTGTATTTAGGTGATCGGTGTATTTAATTATTCCATGTAACATATGTACTACTCCATGACTCATATAGCAGCTGGAGCAGCTGGATGCCTGTGTATGTGTAAGAGTGAATCCATGGTGTCTCATTTGTTACATGTACTGTTTTAGGGATTTTTTCCCCCATTTTTTAACACATTTTTGTCAAAATATTTGTCACGTTTCACCTATTTTACCTTTTAAACAGTAGGACATTTCAGACATAATGTAAATATGAAACGATTTTATGGTTTATTTATGGCCTAATTTGCACCTTAAATTGTTGCATCCTGAACAAAGAGCCACAGATAACACCAGGCTCTGTCCTTGAAAGGGTTAAGCAGTGTGGGGGGAAATACTGCCTGCATAAGTTACCGTGCCTTTCTTCTGCCGAAGTCAATACTCCAGAGGAGTGTGTGTTCAGATTTCGGGGCTTTGCTGACTTCGAACACACGCGCTGGCTATGCTTCACCAACTTTATGTTGGCCACCATACCCATACTGCACACTTCACAGAGCACATCTCCTCAACACAACTGTCTTCAAACTTCCAAAAATTAAATGTGACAAAACATGCACAGGAACGGCATGTGTGAATCTGCGATAAGGCAGTATTTGGATGATAATGCAGTGATGCAGTGTTACAGTCACAGTGAAGGTTCTCATATTTCATTTTATTTTGTCTTTTTTTGCTGTTTCAAATGTGAATAAAGAATCAACAGGAGAATTAACAGTTTCTCAAAAACCAATGGCCCATGTCTGCCTCCTCTCTACACACAGATTGTTTCAGTCCTGTTTGTTTAGCTAAGAGAGAGCTCGGTGGGGAGAACACTGTCTTGGGTGAATGGGTGGGTGGGGGGGTTGTCTCAGTGGGGTACAGCACAGGCGCTGTTGAGCCATATGCCCTGGCAGATGTGGACTCCCCCTGTGGGCATCACTCAGAACAGGGAGGGAGGCTGTCAGGAGATGTGCTCTGTCATCAGTCCAGCACCGCTATGCTAACAGTACAGCCCCCTCCAACGCCACCCCGCCCCCCGCAGATCCTTCGGCCCATTTACCACAACTCACTGAAGGACCATAAAAACCCGCCGGTGTACACATGCACCCGCTGCAGCACCATATGATGCCATGTTTCAATTTGACCCTGGATCAGGGCTCGTAGTGGTGGTGGAACAAATCTAAAATCTGATTAAATATTTTTCATGCAGGGGGAGGTAAAATTATTCGATATTGGGAAGAAATTACATGCACTTTGTCTTATTGTTATTTAATGTAACATTGTGGAGCAACATTAAATGTTGAGCAAGAAGTTATGAGAAACCAGATAACTTCCTGCAATTCGATCCCATTATCACTGAAGTTATGACACACTTTCGTTGTCTTGCTGGTACAACATGACTACAAGACACAGAGGTACGATAATAATGCTGTGAGAGGGAGGCCGATATGCGTAGAGAGTGGATGTAGCGAGGAATGATAAAAGCACAGTGTTCTTGGTGAAGGTCAGAGAGGAAGTCGTTTAACACAAAGGAAGTGACATAAATGGATGTCTCCGCAGAAACCCAGCAAAATGTCACTGAGGGTGGTTTTAAATGCCAGCAGAGTGACCCTCAGCAGCCAGTTCCATCATGTCATGGGACAGGCGCTGACAGATTACCGAAGGATGCACAACAACCACGCCCCAAGGGCTCGCAACAAACTGTGTAAATATAAACCTCATAAGTATTAGTCAGACAGCACATTACAAGGCTGCTAGCCCTAAGAAAGAAATCAGATGAATGTACGCTGTTAACGGGCAGCATTGCTAGATTGAGGTCAGGAACTGAGTCATGGCTGTGCTGCCTGCCTGAGACATATGGAATTCACTCCTGGAAAAGATGATGGAGAAGACAGTGATGTTTTATGACAGCGGTGGATGTGCAGCAGGTTTTCTGGGTCAGGTTGAGAAAGCCTGAGTCGTGAGTGTGTGTCTTGACTGCAGAAGATGTTTAATAGTACAGTCCCTCTTGGTCAGTGGCCTTTCCATTAAAATGTCAAAACTCCACTTTTATTTTTTATGAGAACATTAGCTCATAAGATCTTTGGCTTAGTGACCTTCAGCGCCATGTGATTTAAGCAGGCAGAAAAAAAGAATAAAGATCAATCTGGAAAAAAATTGCTTACTATTAGTGAAAAAAACTGCAGATTATAAGGTTTTGCACATACACACCCTATAAAAAAACTATACTGTGACTGAATCTCTAGTAGACATGCAATTGTGCCAAGTGCTGTGCCTCCAAATCAACAAAGCCCAGTGATTTTTGATGTACATACAGAGACTACTCATGTGCATGTGTGTGCAAGTGTGTGCATATGGGGCTTTTAAATTAAGCAGTGAGCCTCTCCCTGCAGAGCAGATTTAAGGCATTACTGAAACGTTATTAATCAGTCAGACCGTCTCGACCGCCTCATCTCAGCCTTAATTAAAACTACGATGAAACGGCACTGCCAATAGACAGAGAGAGTGAGTGAGATAAAGAGCCGACACATTACTGAAGGACATACTAATTAGGTTTTTGAAAACCTTCACCACAGACGAGACTTTTTTTTTAACACATATAAACCAATTCAGTCAGATTTGATGTAGATGTGTGTATATGCAGCTCTGGGCCAAATACTTTAAATAGATTGTAAAATGTTCATCCCAACACTGAGTATTTGTGTGTGCATTTCCAGCTCCACTATACACAAGCACTTCTCAAATACAGTCAGGGCTTTGGCTTCTTCCACTTACCCTAAAAAACTCCTTGGTGGAGCCAGAGTCTAGGGTGCCGTAGGCAATCTCAGTCTGCTTGGCCAGATCCTCAGCACTCTCTATGGGTGACACCATCCTCTCCACCGTGAGAAAAGCAGCCAGGTTGGCGGTGTACGAAGAAATGATGATGAGTGTGAAGAACCACCAGACCCCGCCCACTATACGACCTGACAAAGACCTGCAAGCGGAGGAGAGAGCAATGAAGAGGGGGGAAAAGTGATTGGTGGGGCATGGTGGAAGACATACATAGAATGGATAGATGGAAAGAACAAAAGAGACAAAGTAAGAGAAAAAAACAGGAGGGTTTGTTCGGTCAGTAATTAGTTAAAAGAGGAAGGCTTGTCTTTTTGTAATAGTGCCACCCCTTCTAGAACCTCCTGCTGTCTTATGAATCTCCTCCCTGCTGGCTCAGCACCATGGATGCCTCCATTACCCAGCATCCATCACTCTTCCCCACTCACTCGCTGGCAGGATGATAAATGGTGATGTCATCACAGGTAAACTCACCTGTCGCTCCAGATCCAGAGGCCCGCAGAACAACTGTATTGCATGTCTACTTTGTGTGAACTATAAATCAGATTTTTTCCAAACAATAAAGTCCAGCTTTATTTGCATTAATAAAATGCAATTACAGAACAATAAATAGGAGACATGGTCCTGTACTCCATAGGGGATAATAGTTATATATATATTAATTATATTATATTATTTTGCTGTCCTACATGGTGAGTGCTTTCCCTCCACTATCAAAAATAGTTTTTTTTTTCACCGCAGGAAATGTCCCCACATCTCAGAGATGTACAGTCATTCACAACACAAAGGCCGCTGTGCCTGGACAGCCCCGTTGAGGAAGGCAACAGAAGATGAGACACAAACAGCGCTGCTTCCGAGTGTGTTAGAAGCGTGAGAGACACTCACAGCCTGTGAAGACTGAGGAAATGGAGAGAACAGATGAAAAGGAGGAGTGACAGGACAATTGTTGCATTTTGAAATGATGATGAATATGATGATGAAGGAGACAGGCCTGCTGCAGTGGAAGGAGAGATCATGGAGGAGAAGTGAGGAGGTCGTCCGCAGGGCGAATGGGTTATATCCACCAGGCAGATGACCGTAAAATGGGGGATATGCAGCAAAAACACGGTAACCCTCCAAGCGGCATGAGAGAGAGACAGACTCCAGCACACAATATGTGATGCCCTGTGCACTTTACAGTCAAACACATGGTGAATACAAGCTATTTCAGCGGGCACACGGCATCACTACAAACAAAAAACTGGGGAGAACAGAGAAGAGAACGCAATCCCATATCCCTGTGCTCTCGTTGATCCTGGTATAACAATAACTTTACCCCTACCTCGATAATCCGGCTCGGGGTCAGTTCCAGCTACGAATAATGCCTGAACAGTGAGCCATTTACCGCTGGGGCACTGATGTTGTTCCAGGATCAACATTAATACGGGGATGTCAGATAAACCATGTGAAGACGGAGCAATTAAAAAAAAAAACTGAAAATATAGTATAGAAAATACAGCAATTAATGAAAAATAAGCTAATTGAAATTTAGGCAAAGATTTACCAAAACATATAGCAAGAATACAAAACGAATCACATATTTGTAGAGAAAAAAGGGTTGTAAGGGATTAAAGAAAGAATTATAGTGAAAGACAGAACATCAAAACTAAAGTGAGGGGATAAATGATCTGAGGATGAAAAATGAAAAAGGTGAAAGAAACCAGTAAATAACATATATGCACCATGGTATTGTGACTGAATGGCCAGTGACAGTAAAATGCAGAGGGGACAAAATGGAGATGGCAGGAGGCTTTTTGTTGGGTGAACAACAGAACACCAACCTTGGTGAGATATCGCATCCCTGCTGCATGAAGGCACCCAGAGAGAACCACAGGCTGTTAAATATGCCAAAGTCGTTGGGCGGGTCGGGTGGAGTCTGTGGGTCTTTGGCCTCATCGCTTTCGTCCAGATGCCACTCGTAAGGGCTGAAGCGACTCACCAGGAACAGCACCACACTCACACCAATGTAGGCAAAGACGATGCACATCCAGATCTCGTACGCCAGCGGGTCCAGGAAGGAGAAGACCCCGGGCTTGGACTTCTGGGGCTTCTTGATCATGATGGAGATGCCGAGACTCATAAATGGTTTGGAGAAGTCTATGACCTCTTCCCTGACCAGAGTTATGGTCAGAGGAGCTACAGCGATATCGGCTCTCTGAGAAAACAGATGAAGATAAAACAATAACTCCTAACAGAATTAGAGCTGTACAGAGTAAGGGTCTTGACATAGACTGTCTCTAAAGTAATGCAATTATAGGCTCTGACTGACAGACTCTAATCAGCCTGTAATGTTATTGTAAATATATTTCACCATGATTACTATGTGAGTTATGTAATATGTCTGTTCAATAAGAGAGAAGAGGATCTGAGGAACATGATACATTACTATGCCCTAAACACACTAAATACACTAAACACACTAATTACAAACCATATATGTCCACCAAATGTGGGGAAGAATACCACTCCTAGATTTTCCCACATTTATCAGAGGTCAGAAGAAACCTAGATGGACTTTCACTTTGGAAATTGCGCCAACAGATCAAAACCAGCCCAGTCACACTGCTCAGGGAGATAACATTATGAGGTCACTCTGAGGTCAGCACAGAGCCTTTGCCATTCGGCTAGCAGAGCAGCCATTGAACTGTTCCCCTCCCTCTCTCTGGTGTATAACATTCACTAGACCCCTGTATTAAAGACATTATCAAAGCTTGTATATTAAAGTCAAAAACGTTAATAGAACGAGAAAGGTTAGATTATCACAGGAAAGGCGCTTTATATTATGCAAATCTCAGGCACACATTGACACCCTCTTATCACCAACTCCTCTCTTACACACACACACACACAGAGTGAGGGACTCAACACAAATCTACTTCCTCTTTTACACACTTCCTCTCTCCTGATGCACTTATTCATTCATACTCGCCCTTTCTCTCCTTCTCTCGTTTAGTAACACTTTGCGTCACTGGGTGATTTGTGTATGAATGGCCGGGAGAGGAAGTGGGAGATTTAATGATGGTTCAGAGACCTGATCATTCTCCCCTCCTTCATCCCTTCCTACTCCAAACGTGCTTCTACTCTTGGCTTGTCCTAATGATTTCTGGGAAGCCCGAGACACTTCACACAAAAGTTAAGGACACAGATGAATTTGAACATTTTCTATAATTCTCTCTGAGTATAACAAATGGGACTTTTATTTTGGGAAATGTAAATGACATCTAGCCTAGTTGCTTACCCCGTAGACCAGTTCACCCACCATCCCGTTCCAGGTCTTGGTTTCAGGGTCTCGGGCACCATACTTGCCGTCTGCAACGATGGACAGTTTGTATTTGATGCCCACATGCTTTGCAATCTCCGAGGCAAGGTCCACACAGTAGCCCTCATATCTGTCGTTGCCTTCCAACTGCATATAGTTTTTCTTGAACATCACATATGGAGCTTCCTGTTGATGCATCACACATCACACACATACACAGATATTTTTAAGAAGACGACAAGTCAAGAGGCCGTGAAATTGAAACAAACTGGTTGTATGCAGACATGCTTTGGTGACAAAAGACATGGACACTGGCAGAAACACAGACCTCCAGGGGGACAGTAATCATACACCATCAAGCACACACACACACATGCACAAAATCTGACGAACACGCCCTTACACAGACACACACACACACACACACACACAAACACACATGGCAGAACACAAAAATACATGCACATGAACACACTCACGCCCCACCCCTTATTCGTTCAAAGAATGGGACAAAAGACAAACAAAACTCAGCCACACACAGTCCCCATGGCACACAAGCTAACCCGATCCACAGCCAAATGCATCCAGCCTCCATTGCAGAGCCGCAGGGCTGAAGCCAATAGGAGCATGGGCAAACAAGGATTCTGAACCCAAAGCATTTGGGAAGTGGGAGCAGGGGGTGGCGGTGCATTTGCTTTGCTTCGGCTTAGTAGGGTGGGTGGAGTGCGGGAGGGATGGGAGAGGTTCTGCTTTTTTTTCCCAGTTCATAAAGTAAATGGCAGCGACTGGAGAGCGGATTGGAAAAAACAAACAAACAAACGTGCCAGGAGGAATTTATTCCCACAGTGGGACACTTTCCGAATGTGCAGGGAAAGGGGTCACCGATCACACAAGCCATTGAAGAGAGTCATTGCTACGAGAGAATCACCACAGAAACTTCCAGAATACAGCCTTGGGCTCTAAGTGGGGGGAAGTGGGTGGAGGTGTGGAGGAGAGTGTGCTGCCCTCTACTGCAAGGGTCCTCCGGTCGTATGGAGCTACGGCGGGGGGCTGACAGGGGCAGGTTTGGGTGCTCAGGCGTCGCGGGGGGGGTAAAGTAGTGCTTGCCGCAATGGTTTCCTTCCCTGTGCTGAACGCATTCGCTTTGCTCTAACCTCCCTTTGCTCTAATCATTTGAATACAAATGATGTCTGCAGCGACTTCCCTGCCTACGGCATGCTTTCGCGGATGAGCTATCGACCTCATCCTCCCAGATTAAACACTCTCTACACTGTCTAATCTATCACTGACGTAATCGAGGCTAATGATTCCTCTGAGCCACTAGTGCCGCGCCTGGCCTGCACACACCTGAGCAACCTGCCTGACCGCCGCATTCTGAATTTGCCTATGATGGGACCATCGTAGACAGAGTCAGAAAGAATGTCATTTCCTTTAAATGTAAGATAAGGCGAACCTTATGGTACATTTAAATATGACAGTTTAGCACCGGTGAGCTTGTTAAAATGATTACCCTTGCTGCTATAATAATCGCCCACCCCTCCACCACATAAAACTTCCATTCCATTAACCCATGACTGGTTTAAGCATCACTTCTAATCACTGTCTAATTGCTGCATGCTCTCATTACAGCCCACGTCCCGCTTCACGTTTCAATTAGCTGTGACCTTGCATATGTCTATACTGTGTACAATACAGCTTGGCATTTGCAATTTTACAACTGGACCTGGCTGCCCTCTAAGATTTACACTCCCACTTCAGTCAATTATCCCACCTCACACTGGTTGTTCAGCTTAATTTTTTTTAATGACCAAATTTCCCTTCCCAATTTTGCAACCTAGAACCTTTCACCTCCTCTACGGGGTCATACTTCAGCACAGAAGTGCTGGAGCTTCAAGCAAAGCTGTTTTGAGCAGGTGGTATAAAAACCTGTCCGCCCACGGCAAGAGGTTGTTTATGTCCTCCTCAAACACTGCGCATTTTGCATCTCCAGCAAGAAAACCATTGGGACTTTGAAAAAAAAAAAAAACATACTGAGCAGATTTTTCTCTTTCTGCGGCTGTCATTCACAACTACCCCCAAAAGTCATTCACCATTTACTTAATGATTAAGAAACAGGTTTCTACTTACGTACGTATGCACTGTATGGGTTTTAGATGGATGTGTGAGCTCTAGCCTATAGGTTTTCATTACCAAAGCCGGTATTGTGATGTCACTGCTACAACAGGCCACCGGAGTATGGAAATCAAAATGCTTTGGCACCCACACGGATACAGTTGAAACACTCTTCTGTGAATCGACTGTTTCAACATGTAGTGAGTGGGTGGAAAGCAACTCAAAAGAAAATGGTTCTACCTTCCCAAGACAGAATGTAACAATGGACACCTTGACCTTGAGTGGCAGAATTATTTAGGTGGAACATTTAAAATCAGCATTGGAAAGTGTACCATAATAGTAGTGACCACAATTGTTCGGTTTTCCACAGAAGAGGACTCGTTGGTAACCTGCTGGTCCATTATATATACAAATTTTTCATATTCATTCCAGTATCCGATCTGAAAGTGACACAAACATCATTGTTATTAATAGTCACATCAACAGTCACCATTGTTAAGTGTGAGGTTCTAGTGGGTAATGTAGTGACTATTGCTGATGCACCGTCTCTCTGGCTGATAATGGAGTTAGTACTCTGTGTGAGTAATTTAGTCTTGATTGCTGATGGATTGTAGTTAATATAGTTGTTGAGTGATAATGAAGGGCATAATGTAATTTTTGACTGATGGTGACACATGGTTAAATTTAGTTAATTATTGCCGATGAAGTGAGGGTAATCTAGTCCTTAACTGGTTGATAGTGTAGAACTTGCCTTATGTGGCTCTGAGTAATTGTGTTCTTGTCTGGTTGGTTACTGTTTGTAATGATCTGGCTAATTATGAGCTATTGTATATTTGTGCTCTTTCAGACTAGTAGTGGAATGTGGGCAGTGTGGGTAATGTAGTTTCTGCCCTGTGAATGCAGGCACTGCTTTTTTTCATGCGAAATATAGAATTAGACTGCTGTGTGGGTGTTGGATAAGTTAAACAGCAGTTGTGCACACTGCAGATGAGGCAGCAGCTATTTAAATTCAAGCAAACCTCTAACTGCTGCATTTCTTAGTTTAGTTTAGTGTGTGTGTGTGTAAGTGTGAGGAAGAGTGTGTATATCACTGGAACTGCAGTGTGTCTAGGTGTCCTCAAATTTCTTCTCTCTAATTTGACTCTCAGTCAGGCACAGTAGAGCAAATGCTTTCTGCTATTTGGGTAATTATGACTTGTCTTGTTGAATTAAGAAAGGTTATATGGTGTGTTCTGTAATTATCCTGACGTGCTGCTGCTCTCCAGTCTCTTGACGATGGTGTGTGCTTCGCTCACCTTCCTGGCCCCCCCTGGTTTCATCTCGTAAACATCGACGGTGTAGTTGGACCTGCGGCCGAAACTGTCGAACTGGATGTTGCCTGTCATACCTTGAACCTGAACCTGTTATGCGGCAATACAGGAACTACAGTAATAACTTCTACAAACAACACTTCTCTGCATCTCATTGCCATCAATGCATTTAGATATAGAAAACACAACGAATTATAAAAGAATAACAAAACAACACAACACATTTGCACAGGTACTTTTGGCTCAAGCAAACTGTTGGCAGCCATAAGCAGCCCTCCTACCATTTTGAGAGCTCTCTCTATATCGATGCCTTGACTCCAGGGCACAGCAGGGTTTGCCAGGCAGTCACCAGCGCTTCCTCGCCGGGAGATGTCCACCCTCTGTCTCCGCAGATACCGAAAGGCCTCTGCGATCACCAGGATGGCGTCGTGGGTCAGTGCCGACGTGTACTGATAGCATAGTTCAGAATGGAAACCACTGTAATTTAGTTACGTTTTTAATCATGAGTACTAGTGCATATACTGAATTGTTCAAATGATACAATGATCAATCAGCCCAATATATAAGAAATAGTAAACACATAAATGCTGGGATGTATCATTATTAAACTCTATGTGATACATTTATTAATATAGTACAGTTTGTGTATAAAAAAATTACAATTTGAGCCTTTAGAGCAGTCTTCAGTATTTCCTTGAAAAATTACAACGTTGCAAAGATGCCATATTACAGTACAATTTATTATTGACTTCCTGGTGTTTTCCAAAAAAACTCTGAAGTTATTTTATTATGTAACTAGTGCCAACGCCAGTATCAAGTTTGATTTGGCCCATTGATTGATTATACTATACAACAGTAATCAACTGCTGAGGACATTTGGCCACCACTAAAATATACATGCACACACACCCACACACATAGAAGTAGACATTAAATCATAAGAACTGAAACATCTGGCAACGCTGCACCTTCAGAGGAGTGTTTTTGGCCTCAGGGAATTCTCTCTCATCCAGGCGGTCCCAGCGCTGAAGGAACTGCTGCACAATTGGATTCTCTGGGTTTATTATCTGGAATCCTGTGATGTTGGCACCACCAGAGAACACCTTATCTAGACTCATGTTAGAGAAGCCCTGCAAATTTCAGATATAAAAAAAATTATTACATGAAAGACTGTCTTATACTGTAGAAGAACATGAAAGCGAGACTGGTCTGGAGTGCAGAAGAAAAAAGAGAGACAGTGACAGAGTGAGGGCGTCCGTGTGCAGGAAACTGAATATTTTTTTGTGTGAGAACATTTTGTGCGTCAAACCGAAAAAGCTTTCATCTATTCCTCTGTTTCATTTGCATCACTTTGTCAGAGCTTTCAGACATGCATTTTTAATCCAGTTTATCCAATCACATTTCCCAAGGTAAACCTGGGTGCCAATTTTCAACCAATTTCCCAAATGCAGCAACAGTAAACATTGCTTTGATTGAAAAGGAGATCTTCTTAAGTTTTTGTTTTTGTGTTTTTGCCAAGAGCACAATTGAAGCCTCGATTTCAGTGGTTTCAGAGTCAAAATGGTACTTTTAATTTTAGATAACAGGAAAGTCATTTTTCTTCAAATACGTTTTGTTGAGGTACTTCTCCAGAAAAGTCAGTATAATCTGGCAATCAATCTGTGTGCTCTGTAATCTAGTCGTGCCTGTGCTACTGGTGTGAATTTTTGTGTTCTATCACATCTTCTTAGAAATTTTAAGACAAGCAGCAAGTACTTTTTCTTGTGAAATGGTTATGTAAATCAACGCTTTTTTCTCTTCTTTCACACTGACCAGGTTTGCCAGAATGTAGTGGTATCCCCTGCTGTTCTTTCCTAGTATGACAACCTGCAGAGAAAACACAGAAGAGAAATAACAGATTCAGGTCACACCATGCTGCACTGTGCAGGAGATTACTGGTAAAGGTCTGGTAAAGATTCTGCACTCAGGATAACACCATTTTTTGTTCATTCTGTAAGAACTGTTAGACATCCTATATAAATTGCTAAAGAGTGAATGCATAATGGCAAATATTGAATATAAATGAAAAGCGCTCTGTGTCAGGGTCCTTAAGGTGTCAGGCAATGCAGATATAGTGTTTCTAAACAGGCTGCTCCAGGCTAAATAGAGGATTATAGTTGAGATTACGGTAGAATGACTGTGCTGCAGATAAGCACAGTGCTAAAAAAATGTTGCATGCTCAGACATGTATGTGAGCTGTCACTGATGCTAACATGTAGCAAATTAAGTTCATTTAATATCAGGAAGTGCATATGAAAAAGTTGTTGATCGAGATCTAAAAATATAATAGAACAGTAAGAAATTAAATTATATTTAAATATATATTAAATAGATCTTTGCTACCTGAAACCCAGTGTTGATCATTCTTTTGAGCTACCTTATTCCTTTTGAGCTACCAGTGAAAAAATAATTAATGTTGCAAATAAACCAGATATCAATAAAAACAGATCAGAAAAAAGTAAGATAAAAAAAAAGATAATAAAAATGAAGGGGCTCTTTCACAATTGAAGATTTGCACGCATTACACACCCATGCTTGGCTGCTCTTTCATATTTATTCCCAGAGCGTGTTGTCCCAGAGATCAAACGCATGAAGCCTAGAACACTGCACACAATCCAAGGTTATAAGTCGGTCAACGCTCCTATCAGAACTTCTCATGGAAACTTCTTGCACATTTAACGTTGAAATATCAGATTTGACCTGTAACGCAGGACAATGGTAGAAGTCCCTTTATTTTTCACAGTTGTATGTAATCCCATTTAGCGCTTCCACTGTCCGGAAGTGTGAGGCACGCGTGAGTGTTAATATCTCGGACTCCCTCGTGCGACTTTGATCTCGTTAAAGGACGTCGCCACAAACTTAATCCTTCTTTTGTCTCCAATCCAATCCATCCTCCATGCTGATTCTCCACTCTGCCGTGCTGCTTTCATTGGTCGGTCCCACTCTTCTCCGAACTGTCTCCAGGGATACACATCCCTCAAGGTTACCTCTCAGGCTTTTCCTGCAATTTCCGTGGAAAATCCAATTACTCCGCAGAGGTGTATGGAATGATCCCATTGTGGCTGATGCTTTGCCACCTACACTAATATACAGACAGGCCAGCATTCACACACAAACACCGACCAATGTGCTTTTCAAAAGCAAGCCGAAGTCTCCCAGGCCAGCGCCGAGTATACAGGTGAGTTTTGATCAGAATGCATAAAAGAGCTTAGATGAGTTTTAGTTCTGATGAGTTTCAGGTCGAAACCAACAATGTTGCCTCCGCGTCCCTCCACCCTTTCCCTCATTTGCCTCGCCTCTTATCTCGCCTTTTCTTTTCTCCCCTCCCATTCACGGCTCCCTCAGCGCCTTTCTCTTCCTCCGCCTCTCATCTCTATCATCTCGGCGGAAGTAAAGTGCAGTGAGGCGCCGCTCTCCCTCTCCCAGGCCGAGAGCAGCTCTGATAAAAGCGCCCCTTTACTAAAGATATGCAGACAGAACCCTCCTGTATGCTGGGGCAAGAGAGAGAGAGAGAGAGAGAGAGAGAGAGAGAGAGAGAGAGAGAGAGAGAGAAAAACGAGTCTTGAGATTTCGTGTGACGGCACAGGCAGCACTTAATGAAGCGCTACTGGCCCAAGGCACAGAACAACTCACCACAAGTCACAGGAGAGAACTGGAGAAAAGAGAAAAATATTCGAAAAAGTAAACATGCACTCCTCGGTGTGTGTGTGTGTGTGTGTGTATGTGTGTCTCTGTGTGTGTGTGCAACAACGTGTGTAAGGGAAATGTTTGTGTATGATGTGTGTAATGTGGTTGTTAAAGTCCTGTCTCCAGCCAACACAGTTGCGGACACACAACACATTCAACAAATCCTACATACCATAACTGTTATTTGCCATTTCCATGTCATTATGTCATTAAGCGGCAATTAATAACAACACTGGCTAATTACAGCGGGACGCGAGACGGCACTAGGAGACGCAAACCCTCCGTCCTGCCTTTTTTCCTGCCCTCTACCTGCAGATTCTCTAGATTTGAAGAGGAACACCAGCATCAAAGATTCCACATATTTCCATTCCGTCTTCACCTGCCCGCGCTTTGCTTGAAGGTCCCCGTTCTGATTCTCCTAAGGTGACCCAAAGAACACATGTCCAAGTGGCCAGTGAGACTATGATTTGGAGGTTGAATAGATTAAATTCAGGTTAAACTGCATATTTTGCAACCTTGCAACCCGTATTGAATTTGCGATTTCAAAAAGTCCTCTTCTCTCTCCCTTCGCCCCGTGGGACGTTGACAGCGGCCGCAGCAGTGAACACCCGCTGCAGCGTGGCTCTGGGGAGGTTTATTTATGGTCGGGCTGGACGTGTTTTTAGTGCTCAGTGAACGTGGGGAGGGATTGGGGACAGCGGGTGCGTCTCTCTGCTAGTGAAACTCACGACCGTGCAAAATCTCATTAGGAGCCAGGCCTTAGCTTCGCAGCATCATAGACAGTGCGCTGCACTGGGGTGGAACCGCTGGCGATCACAGCATCCCCTCATTATCGGCCGGGAGGGTACAGACGAGCAAAGAGGCAGTCATTAGAACAAAACAAAAAAATTGCTTTGGGTTTGCTTTCATTTCGAAGTGAATTTATTTTCATATGCTTTCATTTTTCGATGTCATCTGATGATGATGGGCAAGAGCTTCATTGTTTCAGGATGGTATCATTTAACTACATAAGAAACCGTTTAATGCAAAGACATACAGTACTGATCAAACGTTTAGGTTAATTTAAGAAATTTCCATATTTTTCCACGATTGCTTATAGAATAATAAATAGTTCCTGGCAAAGATTGAAATAATGATCCCAGATCTGCTGATGCACTAGCTAGTGTGATGAGGGCCAGTCTAATTGCTTCTTTAATCAGTGCAACTGTTTTCAGCTTTACAAAAATAATGAATGAAGCTTTTTAAGTGAAAGACTTGTGATAACGAACACACCATTCCATCAAGACTAATTGTTGCTGATAAAAGTTCCTCTATACGTATATGCAGATATTCCATGATTAACAACCAGAAATCTGATTTCCCATCCAAAAAAAAATTGACCCCAAACTTGAACATGTTATATGACGAGGTCCCAAAGTGTCTAACAGCAGCAATTTATGACATCTGCAGACACACTCTGTATACAAAGGATTTAAGGAGAGTAGATAACATGGAAATTGGGAGGAGATGGATCCGAGCATGTGATGGACAAGCGTGGCTTTGAAATCACGAGGAAATTGCTAGTCAGTCATAGAGTAATCTGGTCATTCATTTCATTTCTGGTCATCTATTTATTTCAGAAAATCCAGATGACGTAAATACTGTGATGTTACCGAACTTGGCCCATGCCCTATGCTGCATACAGTATAAAAGGTTGTTTTATCTAGTTTGCTAACCCAATTATATACTGATAGGAATGTCAGAAAATTGCTTATATTTATAGTCAATGTTTTGTTATTTCTGCTTGTATCATTTCAGCTGTGTTCTTTTGTATTTACAGAACATTTTATTACATGCATACACACCATCAATTAGCTAGTGTAATAAATCTGTGCAGGTCTAGGTTTATATGTATTAAACCCAACAACCATAAAGTTCACAGACATGAATCCCTGCTCTGGCTGTGATTTTGCCAGATTGGGTAGATTGAGCAGTTTGGAATTTGATGCTGCTTGTGAGAATAAGTGCGCCACAAACCAAACAGTGGCAGTGCTTTTTGCATTATCAAGTGAACTTTGTGCCTTATTCTTCCAAAATACACATTATTCTTAAAAGGTAAATATTCACAATCACAAAAATCCACTATTTGTGCTTTTATGAACACAATTTTAAGCTTCTGTTTCTTATATTTCCTTTTTTTTATATATAAGGCATTGTTGTTAGTTGTCTTCTCCTCCTCATCATGGAAAATACATTTAATTACCAATCTCACTTCACTCACTGATTATTCACAGTGGCTGTGCCATACTTCAGGGCATGGGTCACATACTGCGTCATGGGTCACAGTGCAACAGGACAGTCAGTGTGTCAATCCAACCACTCAGGTCGAGAGTGTGATTTATATGCTGTTTTCATTCTGAGAGAGCACTGCTGGCCCTTTTTACTGGTTTCAGGCAGGGTGCGTGTGTTTGCATTGTATTGCTGTTTTATTTATTGAACGATTTTCTGGCCTACGATCAGTCCGCTGGACAGATTTTCAGATTATTGGCCCATGAAAGCACCAACTTTCTGCTGTCTGCGATGATTGCACCACACATCCATGCACATTCATTTGCCAAGCAGCACAAACTTGAAAGGGAAAGACGAGTCGAAAGTAAAGAACACTTCACCGAGTCTGCCAAATCATGCCGCACGGGGGACTTGGCAGCCTTTGGACCGTGAGCGATTGTTAATATCTGCCGTGTCTGTGTGTGTGAGTGATAGAGACTATATGAAAGTGTGTTTTGTTCTCTGAGTGCCGCAGTTGGCCAAGCAGCGTGTCTTCTCAGTAAATATTTTTCGGGATCTGCGCGCCGCTCCACTTCCTGCTCCCCAGAGAGGCTCGTCATCTGCCGCTCTCGCAGATGGCCCCGCTCCTCTGCCTCTCCCGGCTCTGCTCGGCCGTGGGGCTTGTTTTCACTGGGCCGCATGCACCTGTCTGCAGAGGCTGTTCCACGGGACAATGGCGCCGCAGCCAATTCTGCGCCAATTCTGCACTTCTGATTTGACAGACTGACAGGCAGACATGCCCACATGAAAGACCCAGAAGATGAGATGGTGCCCCCGTGGGGAATAATAGCCAGTTGAGGACAATGCCTGGTGTCTGATTGGCTATTGATGCGGAAGCAATGAGCTATTCAGCCTGCGTCAGGAAAAATCCGTAGATGTCGTCTGAAGCAGCTTCCCACTGTTCACTATTTTCTCTTGACATAAAAAATTGTGGCTCTTCCTGTGTTCTTATCAAACATTTCAGTCATATTCACATGTTTACACTCAGCAACTGTGTGTTATACAGCTTGGATTACAACTTGAATGGTTAACAAAGGCCAAAATTTTAAGTAAATTGGCTACCTCTCAACCACAAATATTTCAGACTGGACACCAGAGTGGGAGTATTCATGACGGAAATCAAAAAATGAATATGGTGTAGGAATGGAGGGGATGGGTCCTTGCACTACTCCTGGGTGTGGACAAGTGAAAGTGAGTTGTTTTGTCATTGTGAAACATTTAGCCCATGACCCATAGCAAGAAGTGTGCAGTGTGTGGGAATGGTACCTTGTTCAAGGGGACCTCAGTGGCACCTTGGCAGTTTGGGATTTAAACCCACAACCTTTTGAATTCAAGTCCACTTACTTGCTGAACAACTAAACAACCACTGTGCATAGGCTTAAATATGGATTAAATGCTTATGTCATGGTTGTAATAAATCCCCTTTTTTGCAAAGTGATGCGAATGCATCTTCGCCAGCGCCGGAACCGCGACACCTTCTAAAAAAAAAAATTAAGCTTGTGTTCAGGGTTTTGTTGCGAAATCACTTGACTATATATGCTCATCACTGTATTCAGAGTTTGGAAGTTCTTAGCGAGCTCGCCATGCGCATGTTAAATAAACTTGGTTAAATTCAGTTGACCGTCTCCTCATTGCGGCTTCTCAGATGCTCGGTGTGGGAAAGATTTCCACAACGCCACCTACAGTACGTTTAGAGTCACCAATAAATCCAGTGTGCATGCCTCTGGATGGAAACCGGAGAACCCGGAGGAAACCCGCTCCAACACGGGGAGAGCATGCAAACTCCACACGCACAAGGTCCGAGTCTGCGGCGCTTGCACATAGAGGTGCTTACACAGAAGGTTTTTATCTTTATCGCATCAGTCATACCTGAGGCCAAAATAAAATGACCTCAAAATAATTATTCCACGGCCTGTTTTGGCGAATTAATGTAGGACAGGGCCACAGGCAGAGAGACAGTCGAGTGACGAAGGTTGTTTGAAAGATTGCTAAACATAGACTTTTATTTTGCACCTGATTCTTGTTCAAAGGGAGAATTATAAAGGATTGATCCAGTGTTCTGTGGAAGCAGTGCTGCAATTTGATATTGAATTCCTCTCTTCTGATGTTTGTGCATCAGCTTGATCTGTTGTGTGTTTGTGTGTGTGTGAGGATTAGTTTACTTCGTAGGTCGCACTGATCATCAGTGTGCAAAATGAATTCTCCATTAGTTAATCAATAGAAGGTGGGATTCAGTGCAGTAGGGGTTTCAGTAGGTGACACACACACGTACACACACATTTACAGATGGAACATCTGCCTGCTCTCTTTGTGGTCAGTCCCTCCGTACTTGTAACCGTGATGCAACTTGCTGCCAGGACAAATTATTTTCACCGTTTCGCACACTTCAATAACCTGTACACACATTCACATAGCATTCATATAGCACAATGCAGACATTTTACAAACATAAAACAAACAGCATGTACCATTATGTACCGTAAGTATTATTTCCAATATCAATTTTTATACCTATATAGAATTTCTATAGCTATATCACTTTCAGCTAATTTTAGCCCAATCTTGGTAAATAACCCATATTGGCTCTCCTGTGCGGGTTTCACTTAGCAGTTTCCTACCAGAATGAGTGCTGTGAGAAAGGAGAAAATTGCCCATTCTTTCGATGGCTTAAGAGAAGGGAAGATGGATTTCTGTCTCATTTAGTGAAGAAAAAACATCTTCAGTTTTGTCCATTTCTTTCCATCCTTCATCGCATGCTCCTTTCTTTCTGTCAAACGCAAACTCATCTCTCTCTTCCTCTCTCAGTTCTTTTTTTCTTTCAACCGGGCTGCTAGCCCATTAGCCTAAGCATCCTCTGGGGAATCTATTCTAATTACTCAGGCTGGGGCCGGAGTCTGCCAGGGATGGATCGGTAACAGCCGGCCGACATTACGAGTATGAGAGAGTCGGTGTGTGCATGCATGTTTGTGATCTCTAGAGAGCTGGCATGTCTGGGATGTACCGTGTACATGAACATGTCTGTGTGTGCATTTCTTTGACTAAATGTGTGTGTGTGTGTGTGTGTATTGATCTGATCTGAATGGGTGGTAGTAGCCTAGTGGTTAACACAGTCGCCTATGAACCAGAAGACCCAGGTTCAAATCCCACTTACTACCATTGTGTCCCTGAGCAAGACACTTAACCCTAAGTTGCTCCAGGGGGACTGTCCCTGTAACTACTGATTGTACGTCACTCTGGATAAGGGCGTCTGATAAATGCTGAGAAATACGTAAAGCATATGATCGTGTGTGCATGCATGTGGGCATTGTGATGCTATTCCTATATAGCTCCTGTATTATTGTTTAAATTAAACCAAATCCAGTTCAGCTCATTTATGCAGCCCATACATATACCTGTTCAGGTCACGTCAGGGTCACAGGGTCATTCTCAACGATTTTCATGTTCAATGAAGCAGCAATGCGACAGTTTAACAGTGACTATTTAAATAGCCTGTAGGAGGAAACCGACTGGGATACATTTCCAAAAAACTCAGTTTTATCGATGCAACTATGTCAGTTGATATACAAACAGGAAATGTAAACCAGTCCAGGACTTTAAAGAGTGAAGAACGACAGGCATGGGAGTCTTTAACGGCGTCAAAAGGAAGACATTTGGAGCCGAGGCGGGTCCAGCGATAGAATCTCCCCGAAGTCCAGGCCACTGGCGGTTTCAGCCAGCATAACCTTACAGATAGGGCGCAGTAATTCACCATATACCCATAATCACTGCTGGAAAATATATTCCTCCTCCCACCCTTCCTCCCCGCTCTGCTCCATCGCTCTCCTTTGTTCCCACCCCTCCTTTTCTCTCGGCCTGTCTCCCCGTTTCAAAGCTGATGAGCTATCTTCCACCCTTTCCCCCGTTTTCTCTGTGATCAGAAGTTCTGCCGGCTTCACACATCCCCCTCCTCTGGGTGACTATTCCCAAACGTCTCCCCTTTACCTTATTCTCCCCCTCTCTCTCGCTCCTCTTTAGTTTAAGGGATGTACACCTGATCACTGGAGGCGGGGCGCCGCGCGGTTCTCCTCCAGAGGGAACCGTAGGTTCGGATGCATGTCTGTGGCTTTACGGGGGTGAGAATTACACACCTGAGCCGCCGCCATTCACAGCTACCCACAGCAATGTCTCCATCACAACGCTCCGATTTCTGGCTCATCCTCCTCGCTGCATTTCGGTTTCTTTTCTTGCGGAGGAGTACGTGTGAAGCAACACTAATTTTTTAGTGTAGCGCACAACGCACAGCTCCTCTGAGTGAATTATAGAATCGGCCTTATCGACTTTGTCTGTGTTATCGCCATCATCTTCCCTGTAAACGATGAATTATACATCGAGGGCATATACTTTTATCTCTAGTCCATGCTCCTTCTGCTGCAGCATTATTAGGTTGGTATTTCTCCATTCCTAGAGGATATGCTTCTTCTATATTTCACATTTGCACGCACACACACACACACACACACACACAAAAACACTCTCCAGGATGAGTTACTCTTGTCTTTAAGCAGGAGGTTAAGTCCAGTGGGGAAACATCCGCGTATCATACAAATCTGCTGCTGCAGCAGAAGGGTAATACACACTCTCAAACACACACACACACACACAGAAGCAAACAAGCACACATCCCAATGCACAGAGCGCCCACAGGTTGGAGGAGCACAGCATTAATTTTAAATCACACAACAGCTGGCTCATAAAAGACGGAGAGAAAGACTTGTCAAGAGCGCCAAAGCTCACATTCTCTCAATCCCTCTGAAGTCCCGCGGAGCCCTGGAGTTGATGCAGGACCACCTGTACCACCCGGACGGCACCAGAAAAAAAAAGGAGTAAAAACAGAAACTATTTTACATTTCGGGCTTTCATCCGAACGATCGCTGAATAAAACATGAAAACGGCAGAGTCCTGGCCCTGCTAAGGCAGCTTCCCGTGGACCTTCTGAGCAACCTTCACACTAAAAATACGTCTCTTCTCCGTCAATTTTCTGTGTGTCACTTGTTCCCTGTCTGTCGCCTCAACAATTGTTTGTTCCCCAATTCAAAATGTTTTAAAGGTGCTGCAAACAGTGCAAGGGGGAAACTCATCACCACCACGGCCCCAACGCGGCTGGGCCGCGGCAGCCTTCGCGCGGCTCCAGAGGGGAGGAAGGTGCGTGTATTTTTAGCGTGTTTTGTATTTTTAGTTTAGTCTGCTTATTCCCCATTGTGGGACGCCGTGTCCTACTTACAGGCAGGCGTTGTCACGGAAAAGCGGCGGTGTGGTGGTGACCCATTAAACACACTGTCCTTGGGAGATGTCTGCGGCGCATAACTGAATCGCGCACGTGTGCAGATTCTCTAAACGCATGTAATCCATAATATCACCATGCAACGATCTGCATCGCGTTAACAGCAACCCACCCACATACCAAAAAGCCAAACAGAGCGCAAACAACCATGTTCCTGCACCACGAATGTTTCAGGCCGAGCAGGCGCTGGCAGTATATAATCTAATCCTCTACTTCTCATGCGGCTTGTTGGGAAAAGAAGAAAAACTGGCGCCACGTTGGCTTTTCTCCCTCTGCCATGCCGCTCAAGCGCCAGATTTTGTCTCTTTCATGAAAGCTGGTCATATTTCTAAATAAAAGTTAGTTCCAGGCAAATTCAATACAACACAAATCTAATCTAAGTGGGGGACTGAATGGAATTGAATTGGCAGAATTAAATCAGGAGGGCAAATGAATACTGAAAGCCACCACGAGCGCAGTTAGCCAAAAGAACAATATGCACAATTAAATCGGCATTCAGCAAAAAGGGCACCCAGTCCAGCAGAAGAGCAGAAACATATGCCTCCATGAAACACGGTTACATCACTCGAAAGACAAAAAAATTTGAATGAGCACCATTTGTCTTCGTGTAATGGTGCTTTCGTCATGAAATTTTAGTCTTTGTGTAGTTGGTAGTAGTAAGTGGGGATTGAACCTGTGACTTTGTGGACTGGTTCATAGGCGAGTGCTTTACTCACTTTACTACTCTTGTTACATGCTCTCATGCGCGCTCTAATGTACAAATTCCCAGGATATTGTATGTGAAGGATACTCCAGGAACCTCCAGGAGAGGTGCTCCTTATATTTAGTCACTTGGCTGAAAGCTTCAAGATAAAAAGCAATTGACAGGATGGAACTGCAGTTTTATGATTGATTGGTTGATTCTCCAATAGTACAGTATTATGTTGTGTTTTATGATGTATTTTTTCCATAGAGATTTGCAAAAAATATGATTTCAGTCAATTATCAAAATTACAATGGTTGGCTGAAATGATCCCGGTTAATCACTGTGTAACATTGGGTTCAGATGTGGTGACTAAAGTTATAAAACGTCTTCATCAACCATTCAGTGATGCTCATGACCTGGAGCATAATCATCTTGAAAGACTCCATTGCATTCAGGACGTTTAAGGGGACAAGTGGACCCAATTATGGAGAAAAAATGCACCCATCACCTGTCCAAAGCCCAATCACACCATTGAGAACCTGACAAAAAACTAGACATTTTACATGTCCAGAGATGACAGACAAACAGATCCTGGAAAAAAAATTACACCACAAAAAACACTGCATTATATCAATAGGTTAAAAAAAAGTTTCACTCAAAGAAACTCTCTGACTAGGCTTTTCTAATGCATATTTTAAATAGCCTGTCGTGTTAAACACAAATACCAAGTTTGCAGTGAACTTGCCATAATTTAAATGCAAAAAAATGCAAAAAAAGTTTTTACTGATTTACTATGTTGGGTTTGAAAGTGGTCAGATCCCTCCATTCATGGTGGATTGTTGAAAGAAATAAACATAAATGTATTTATTAGTGATGAAGCAACAGGAATCATAATATGTGATTGATGGGCCCCACCTCACTCAGTAAAGTTTTTTTGTTGGAAATCCTGTGTGTTACCTGTTCCAGGATGGCATTGATGCGCTCCACCTCACAGTCAATGAGGAAACGCTTCTCCTGGCGGCGGTCCATCTCTTCTATGATGCGCCGATACTCCTGCGGGTCTGTGATGCTCCCCACCGAGCGTGCCGTCACCTGCCAGTTGCTGGCCACGGCCGACTCCATGATGGCCTGCAGGATGGAGAACCCTGGGGGAACATGGGAACCAGAATCCCCATTGATTAGAACCTGTCTCATGGGCAGATTGGTGTGCAAGTGTTTTTTGTTTTGTAGAGGGTTGTTAATCCGGTACGAGTTTGCGTCATAGAGTCTGAGGTCCAGATCAATAATGAAAATAAATTATTCACTCGCACAATCACATAGAAACAATATAATCAGACCCCGAGTAACACAAGTGCAACAGCAGATGAAAATAACATAAGAACACTCGATGCTTCACAGTAAGGCATAAATGTGTGTGTGCCTGTCTGTACCATTTTGCATTCGAGCACAGTTCTGCATTCATAATGGCATTCAGCTAGTCTCTGGCAGCTCTGGAAAAGCTTATTATGTTTAAGGTCTCTGACCCGTGACACCATTTCTAAACACAAACGCAAAGGCTGTTGTCATAGTGACAACCGTAGACATTTCCATTTCGGCGGATCTGTTCCAAAGTCCGTTATGTCAGCTCAAGGTTAATGGATATAAATAAAATGCTCTGTGAAATACTGCTGGCAGATCTGGCCCACCAGAGCTATGGGTGGCAGGTGCTCACAAACCAAGTGCATTTTTTTTCTAGTTTTCTAGTTTTTCACAATGACCTGGACAGATATGTAAAAGAGTGGAGTACTAAAGGCATTTTATGTCATTTTTTACATCAACCTCTGAAACACAGTAGTGAAATTCTGATGAACACTAAGCACCGACGCATTCGCCATGTTTATATTCAGTATTCTCGCATGAATTATCCTACCGCTGCTATGCAGATGACACCCAACTCTTCTTCTTTTTTCCACCATCAGATGGACACATGTCCACCAAGATCTCTGCTCGCCTGTCTGATAACTCATCCTAGATGGCAGCTCATCATCTGAAACTCAACCGCAGCAAAACCGAAGTGCTTTTTATTCCTGCTGATTCCTCCCCACAATCTCTCTAATCCTCTAGCACTGCTCGACCGGTACCACCATGTCTCAAGGTACAAGGATAGCATTCATCTAGACTCTTCTCTGTCTTGGTTCTTAGGTGGTGGTCTTACATGTTTTGTTGTTGTTTTTTTTATGTATTGAGTTATTCATCTAGTGGAATTCACAGACAGGTCTCTCGTGAACCAATGAGCGATTTCTATGGTGGACATTTTAGAGCATCTTCCAAATGCTGTAAATGTAAATGTAGTTAGTAGTGGCATTCTGTTGGATGGTTAAAAGTAATTGTGATTTATTTAATGCATCTTTGATGGGTGATGAGGTGCTGGACACAAACATAACGAGAGACTAGAAGTCAATATAGGCTACAAAAAAACAGTACATTTGGCATCCAGGCGTTCTCAGACTGTACTCCACCAGTCAAAAGTTTGCTGCAGTTATGGAGACTAAGATGAAGACCATTTCGAAGAATCCAATAAAAAAAAACACACCTTCTCATTCAATGTGTTTTCTTTATTTTCATGACCATTTACTTTGGAAGATTTTCACTGAAGGCATCAAATCTATGAATGAACACATGTGGAGTTATGTACTTAACAAAAAGTGGAGGCCTGGTCTCCACAGTCACCGGACCTGAACCCAGTCGAGATGGTTTGGGGTGAGCTGGACCGCAGAGTGAAGGCAAAGGGGCCAACGAGTGCTAAACACCTCTGAGAACTCCTTCAAGACTGTTGGAAAAGCATTTCAGGTGACGACCTCTTGAAGCTCATCGAGAGAATGCCAAGAGTGTGCAAAGCAGTAATCAGAGCAAAGAAACTAGAATATAAAACATGTTTTCAGTTATTTCACCTTTTTTTTGTTAAGTCCATAACTCCACATGTGTTCATTCATAGTTTTTATGCCTTCAGTGAGTTTAACCTTCATGACTGCTTTGTTTACTATTGTCATCATCTAAAGCAGGGTGGTAGTAGCCTAGTGGGTAACACACTCGCCTATGAACCAGAAGACCCAGGTTCAAATCCCACTTACTACCATTGTGTCCCTGAGCAAGACACTTAACCCTAAGTTGCTCCAGGGGGGACTGTCCCTGTAACTACTGATTGTAAGTCGCTCTGGATAAGGGCGTCTAATAAATGCTGTAAATGTAAATGTAAATCTTCAGGACCATTCTCTGAATTAAGGTTGTCTTGAGAAGCCGAAAGTGTGGAATGCTGCAAATGCTCCCCGCTTTGGAGAGCATCAAATGTTCAACCTTTGTTTAGTATATAACCTCATGTGCGTTATTTCTTAGTAATTAACTTTCATCCTACTCCCAGATCATGTTTTATATCCACCGGTGGGGAGGGTGGAGAGTTTAGTTATCAGCAGAGCCAAGACTTGTTCACACAGTGGCATTGTGATAAGTTATCATGGAAAATATGAATGAACCGCAAACTGAGGCATGAGGTACTGAAGCATGCATTTAGAAGCCGTAATATTATATTACGTTGGAGCATATAGTTTGCTGCCAACACCTATTTAGGGAGACTGGCAGGAAGGGCTATGATTTATAAATTCTGTTATTATCCAACATTCAGTTGCCAGCTCGTTTAGTTTCTGCTCGCGTAGATAGCAGGAATGGGGTGATGGTAATTGTGCCATTGTGAAGTAGATTATCAAACAACATTGTGCAAGCATATCGCTAATAGATTCTGCTCAAATGTGTGCATATGTGAGATTTATGTTCTGTTTCTTCCAGAGTCTGCAGGAAGGTTGAACCGTAATGAACGACATTTTAAACATGTATCCAGGGTGTGTTAAAAAGGATTTGGCAGGATTTAGAAATAATGACTTCACTCCGCTTCTGTTTAGCGTCCATCACCAGCGGCATAAGCTGATTTACAAGTTCAGGTTTCCTGCTTTATTAGCAACTAGTAAGTCCTAAATCTTGGGCTTCTTCTATTAACTTTCAATAATTGTCTGAAAATATTCATTGATTGGCACATATATAAACACCTCTGTCAATCTAATTTGGGCGTTACCACGGCTTACTGCACTTGAAGAATACTGGTTTGGACAGGTAGATATAAACACACACACACACAAAATGTCAGTAAGCAAAAGTCAGTTCAAGGTTTCTCCCCTTGACTTTGCTAACAGATGGCTTGTATCGCAAGAGAGGCGAACAGCTGCATGGTAGCCAGGGGCATTTTTAAAAAAGAGACAATTATACAACAGCAGAACATAAAAAGCCAATTACGAATTCTGATAAGCTGACGCGTTGTCACCGCGGACAGTGTAATTACCGGGGTCAGTACGAAGCCATGCCAGGGATATTGCCTCTGTCTCTTTTACAAGTGACATTTTGATCCTCGGATGGCCCGGGAGCCACTGCTGCCGGGCGGTGACCTCCGCTGCCAGATGCGTGGAATGAATCGCTTTCAAAGGCCCTCTGTTATGGTGTGAGGGAATGGGCACAAGTGTTTCTGCTTCTTTATATGGTCCACCACTTCTCAAAATCACTTCTCGCTTTATGAGGTGGTCGCAGACGAAAATGACTGTGCAGAGTGAATGTCTGGTTTATTTAGGCAAGGCGAAGCTCACTGTCAGACAGAGACTCACACGCACACACACACTGAACTCCAACAGGGCTGCTGCACACATCTGTGACTCAGCTTTTGGTATAATTAGCCTCCGTGGGTTGGATGGCTCGGTGACGCTGTTTTGTCTCTCTCGCTCACCCATGGCAGCATTTTGTCCGCTGCAGATTTGCTAATTAAAACACAACCGTTGCAGTGCATCACAAATCGATGAATAATTATGTGTAATCAGGCAGTAAGCGGCATGCACAGTGTACCTAACTGAAAATGCATACTTAACAATCCATATGTTTTTAGGGAGCCGTAACACCAACAAAATGGGTGTGTCTTCCTTCTGTTTCTTTCACAAACACCACTGCACATGTATGCATTACCTGCCTTTCACGATTCAGGTAGAATGGGGTGCCTTCCCACCCAGAGCACCCGCTGCAGCATATCCGTCTGGGTTTTATTTTGTTTGTTTAGGGCAGTGGTGGCCAACGGTTAAGAAAGTGGTACCTGTAATCAGAAGGTTGCCGGTTCTAATCCTGATCCGTTAAGGTGCCACTGAGCAAAAGCACCGTCCCCACACACTGCTCCCCGGGCGCCTGTCATGGCTGCCCACTGCTCACCCAAGGGTGATGGATAAAAGCAGAGGACACATTTTGTCGTGTCACCGTGTGCTGTGCTGCAGTGTTTCACAATGACAATCACTTTCACTTGTTTGTTTTGGACCTCTCTCACCTGCCACGGGAAGTGACCAGTGAGACAAATGAGCCCAGGAGTCAGGTGACTCTTCTCCTTCACTCTCCTGCCCTCCCCAGGGAAGCGGTGACCTCTTTAAAAAAAGATCTCCCTGCCTCTCCGAATGTTGGTGTGGTACAGGAGCAAAGCTCTAAAAAGAGAAGCTGCTCCATCCAGCCACACTGAGAGTGTAGAGATCACTTGTCAACTCACAACTCTCAGAGATGTGATGGTTTTTTTTTTTTGGTTTTTTTTACCCTGCCCCAGTTTTTAGTTCAAGTGAACTTTTTTTGACAAATTCTAAAATACATAACTACGTACATATCAAAATATTTCTGGTGTGCCTGACTGTGGTGTGCCTGAATTTATGCCATTTATCAGACGCCCTTATCCAGAGTGACTTACAATCGGTAGTTACAGGGAGAGTCCCACTGGAGCAACTTCGGGTTAAGTGTCTTGCTCAGGGACACAATGATAGTAAGTGGGATTTGATCCTGGCTCTTCTGGTTCACAGGCGAGTGTGTTACCCACTAGGCTACTACCACCAACATATAATGTTCTGATTACAGTTTCCCACAGGATTACATCTTTAGAGGTGATGAAGATTTCAGACACGCAGACTGCACAATAACACCACTTAGAATAAAGACAATCACCTTACATAAAAACACTGTGTGTAAACAGAAAAGAGCATTATTCCATTATTTCCATGTAATAAGAGTCGACACCTATCCTGCATATGAAATAAAAGGCTACCATAACACATCCATGAAGACATTCTTTTTGCTCTGAAGACAAAACCTGACATCACAGATCTTCCTGATTTAAAAGTAATACAAGTAGGCTGCACTATTAAACAGAAAAAGAGAACGTCTGCCTAATATACCTGTTAGTTCTGGATATCTTTCACATATAGAGAGCTAAGAGGCTTCCAGACATGGCCATGGCCAAGATTTATAGTAAAGACAGTGAAAGTGAAGTGATTGTCACATGTGATACACAGCAGCACAGCACACGGTGCACACAGTGAAATTTGTCCTCAGCATTTATCCCATCACCCTGAGTGAGCAGTGGGAAGCCACGACAGGCGCCCGGGGAGCAGTGTGTGGGGACGGTGCTTTGCAACCTCCTGATTACGGGGCCGCTTCCTTAACCGCTAGGCCACCACTGCCCCAGGCAGAAGTGTAATTTTAAAGAGTAGAACATTTCAAAGAAGAACAGCATGTTTCACACGAATAGCATTTTAGTCCAGTGATGTTCAGCACTGTCTGTATTCAAATCCCTATCCCGTTTTTTTTACTTTATTTACTGAAAGCGCTATTTACTGAAATCAATACTGCCTACACCCGCACACCCTTACAAACACCGGCTTATCAATGTTAATGTACGGCACTACACATCAAAGACACCTGGGCCTATAACCATTAGCATACATTCATATTTATTCTTTCACCTACACACATCACCATCACCCAGCCCTGATCCAGGTATCAAAAGATATTGATACGGACAGTTAATGTCATCTTGATCAAGTTTGATAGGAGGTGAGGAACCTCTTGGTTCTATGTCAAGTTCTGCCCACAGCTGCAGCAACACATGGGGTTGGACTAAGCAGGGCTGTCCAAATGAGAAGGCTGGTGGGTGACACAGTTCTGGCTTATATTTGACTGCCAGCATCATAATGGATGTGATGGGGAAGGCAGATTTGGAACCCCTCTTGTCTGGGTGTCTGAGCTCATGCCAGATACAATGGGGGTCATCCCGAGCCCCTGACACAAGGGTACGGCTGCAGCCAAGAACATGAAGGGAGGAGCGTGAGGGTCACTGTAGAGCACTTATTTGCACTCGGAACTGGGCTGAGGAGCTGTCTGTGAAATGGAGTTTGTGGAGGGAAAAACACTAATGCATACTAAAGGACAGCGGGGAGAAAGGAGCATAGCTCTCATTTTGCGTGTGTTTGAGGAAAGGAGAAAATGAGAACTGCTCTCCACAGGGCTGAAACGGTAGAGGGCACTTTAACCATCCTGCCTCACTTTATTACTCCTTATGGCAGAGAGCGGTGTACTGCAGGATCGGTGTAAGTGCACTAAAGTGCTCCTCATTCACCGAATCCTCCAGTTAAAAGCAGTGCACACCTGGATCAAGGCCAGAGCTGCTGGGCTGAGTAAGTGGCCCCTGTGGAGAGAAACTAAAGCACACAGGCCTGCCTGCAGTGGGGCTCGCGCTCATTATGGTTTAAAGCATTAGAGACCTACCAGCAGCTTCTGCACAGCTGGGCAGATAACACAAAGCAATCAATGAATGAATGGAAGAAAGAAAGAAAGAAAGAAAGAAAGAAAGAAAGAAAGAAAGAAAGAAAGAAAGAAAAAAATATATACACCTAAACATTTAAACAAATGAAGACAGTTTAATTACCTGTGTATCTCACACGAGCTCAAGTTAATATATGCACACAAGCGCAATCTGCGGGGATGTTAGGGAGGTCATGGCCCCTACAAATATTGCATCCTGGTAATATAAGCCCCCCCAAACGGCAGATATAATCACATAATTCCATTAATAAATTTATTAATTGTCTTGTTTATTCATTTGCCAGCATATTTAATCACCTTGCAATGTTACTAATGGTACCAGGTTACAGCAGGTTTATTTACGTTACACCAATGCCTAAATATTAGTTGTGACTAATTTTAACCAGTGTTAACTTTTTGCAGTGTATGGATGCACTTAAAAAAAGTAAACCGTACAGTAGTTTAAAAATATTAGTTTGCTATTTTAAACTAAGCAGTCTAATTTTTTTGTCTTTTTTCAGTGTACTTGGAATTACCCAAGCGTCCTGCTGGTTTTAAAGTTGTCTGGTTTTCTGAGGTGATTAAACATTTGTCATGCCGTTGGCTTCCTACATACATGATCATGTAAGTAGATTTTTTACACAGTGTACAGGGTTTTATTATCAAAAAATGACGCAAGTGGTGGACTGTGGATACTTTGCCATTCTGTACATTTGACCCATCACCCCCCATTCGCACATATAGTATATAATAGTACCAATACAGTACCAATAGTAACTTCATGAGAATTTTGAAGTGAAAAGGCTGGCAAAAAGCATTATGAGGTATCATGAGGTCTTTATATACCAGAATATACACCAGGATATTTAATTTGTTATGGGAAATGATGGGACCACCATTAGGACATGGAGGAATAGTTGCCACTATTGCCTTTCCAGCAAGCATAACATCAAACCAAAATTGGTTAAAGAGAAGTTTACCAAGAGGCCAGTGGCAACGTTCAAATTCCTAATGCCGAACTGCATTAGGAATTTCAACTCTACAGAGAAAGCTGGGGGAAACAGAACATCTAAACTGGTTTCAGTGTTTCACTCTCCCAAAACCACATAGTAAAAAAAAAATAAATACAGTGCAATACTAGAAAAATCAATATCCTGAAACAATTAGTACAATTCCTTATCCTATCAATACACACAGGAGCACACAAATGCCTTAAAGATTTCCAATAGATTAACAATGTCTCCCAAATATTGTTGTTTATATTAATGTGGCATTATTTAGTCAGAATAAATCTGACAACTGATCTCTTCACAAGCTCTAGAGCTCTGGATATGAATAACTTTTTGATATCCAGTCAACATTAAATACAGATTTGAATGCAAATGCTCTCATGCATGAGATGTAAAATGCATGGGCACTTGTAAAATATTTTCATAATAAATATTTGAAAAAGGAATAGATCACACGCTTGGTGTGGCGATGCCCCGAGAGCCAGAGGTCAGAATGACCTTTGCTCCACAGTGCAGGTGCATTAGTGTTTATAAGGAACACGCACCAAATCGCTCCCTCGCTCAGTCACTTCATGGCACTCAGCACTCCAAAAAGGAGCCCCACTGAGTCATTTAGCAGGAAGCGATTAATCAGGTCTGGCTTTGCACTAAAGACATTGCACACACATACAGACACACAAACTCTCTCCCCCTCTCGCTGTTTTCAAGTGGATATCGACATGCAGGCAAGCACACACAATCCCAGACACACTCTAGAATTTTTCCATTTCAAGGTTTATCTGGAGGAGAGTTGATTTGTGAAATGTGTTTTCTGTGAGCTCTGTTTGTTTTAAGCTGGAGGGGTGCACACACGGTGTCTGTTTTCCTGCCCTCACCGCACAAAAGTCCTGAGTTAAACCTCCCTCTATTTATGCTTTAAATAGACTGAGAAATCAGCATCAGATATCCTGGCTGATATTACAGGTCCATGGTGGCATCGCAGAGACCAGGGAAGGGAGGAGCGCTGTTGTTTGGACCCGAGTGGCTCATACATCCCACTCTATCCTCCACCCACTCTACCATCACACAAGTACTGCAGAATCTCAGGATTAACATTATCATTTAGCTATTCCCTAAACAGCTGAAACCCAAAAGACCAGAGCTGCTCAGATAAAGACATTTCCTCTCCTCACTGGAGGATCTGCAAAAGATTTTCTCTCACCTGTCAAGGTTTTTTTGCCCTTTTTACATGTTAGAATTCTGAAGACCTTTTTCAGGTGACCTTTATAGAGGTCGTCTACACTGTTCAACAGAATTTAGCAGCTGGTTAAAGCCAATTGTGCAGCAGAGTGATGAGAAAATCAAAACTCAGTTACTAGAAAAAAATGCTAACATCTTGACTTTTCAACGTCAAATATGCATGTTTTCATCTAAAATAGTACTTTGAATTTTTTTAGTTTTTGCAAATAGTTATTTTGTGAATAATTAAGTGAGCAAAAGATAATCACATTACAATTTTATTTTATTTCAATACTTCACTCATACAAAGGTCTACAAAAGAGCCAGCATGGTCTGCAGCTATTTCTGGGCCAGAATGCAGCAGTCTTGTTAAGATGTTACTTTGCAAATATAACATGTTGAATTTAGTGGCTAGGATGCAGGAAAGCTTTCATCTTGTGACTACAATGAAGGTCAAATTTGTTCAGGAGTCAATGCACCACCATTAGCACCACCAACAGTCTGCTATATGTACTGTATAAACACAATTCTTGCATAAAATCCTAAACAAAAATAGGTTTTCTTTTTGCCTTTGGCGAATTCTCGATCTCATACTCACACAGCAACGTACGTTTCAAACAAAAGATGCCCTAAACTTTTGCATGCAATTGTACATCCTTCACAAATCTAAAAATGGCTGTGAGTCAATTGTACGTGGTCTGAATCAAAAAGTCTGAAATTCTCCAAGGATAAAAATATAGTTAATTCAAGTATCAGGTTTCATCAACACACACTTCAATAACAGAGCATCCGGGCTGATTGTCACTTGCCTGGATGGCCATTCTTACACATGAACATTAACAAACACTGTCCTCTCAGATCCTCACTTACATCTCAATAAACACACACGTGCGCTTTTAATATCGCTCTGGGTATCTGTGTGTGCTTGTGTCCGTGGCTCTTTGTGGAAATGTGCTTGTCAGTTCAGGGGAAATTGGATGTGTGTGTTACAAATGGAAGTAGTTTCCGCTCAGACTCAGTAGATAAAGTGTGTCTCGTAAGTCAGGTCACATTCCAACCAGCACCGGCGGGAAAGGGTGACCGATCCAACCGGAAGCCGATTCGGCATGCATGAGCCCCATGGATGATTGTGTGTGTGTGTGTGTGTGTGTGTGGAAGAAAGAGAGAGATTGAGTACAGATGGATGTTATGCACATACACAAGGTATGAATGAATAATAATTCAGTATGGTGGCACAGTGGAGGGCCGACAAAAGTCAGGGTTTTTAAGTCCAAATGCTATAGTCACTGCATGGGACACCACAGTCTTCTTGACACATTTTCCTACTTTCCGCACATTTTAATTTGTGGAGCTGGTCAGGAAGTATGGTTGGGTGAGGAAAGAGTTTATGGATTATAGAGAGCGCATTAATTTCATGGCCGCTGACATCAATAGTCCAGGCCGATAAAAACAGCGACACATGACTGTTCCCCTCGGGGGGCAAATTGGCAGAAGCACGATTTGTAGGAGACAGTTTGTAATGTGTAGGTTAATTATTTGATAGCTGAGTTCAGTGAATACAAGGTTACTGCCAAAACAAAATTCCACTGCTCCCACTAAAATCTGTTGCTTCTTCAGGAGGATAAAATATAAGAGCAGCCACCGAGGGAGCTGATAATTAGCCGAGCAGATTAAACGAGTCGTGTCGAGCTGTTAGATCTGCAGAGGACTTTGTCATTTAGACATAAAGCCGAACACAATCAGAAAATGTGCAAAAAGCAAGAGTCCGTGTGAATTTTTTTGGTTAGAATAAAAGTGGATGTGCATGAAAGTGAAAAGAAGTTCTGACCCCTTTTATGCCCTAATAAAGCTCTCCTACGCGCCGTCCAAACAGCCAACTAAATATAGACATGCAGAGGAGAGGCCTATTACTGCGCAGAGAACTGCACTTACGATGCGATGAGATGGACTCCTCGCACACCACTTACACAGTAACACATAAACAGCTTCTTTTAACAGCACGTAAACATGCTGAGCGCGTAATAACACACGAATACCCCGTCATTCAGGCTACACGTTCATTTGCCATTATTTACCAAAACACAGGGTGCAGGGTAACACAACACATCAGGTATTATTACAGCATTGCAACGCACACATGCCGCAACACGCGTTGTAATTTAACAGCAGGGCAACGTTCAACATGCAGCACTATGAGCATCTCATTTTGAACGGTGCATTAGAAATGCAATGTTGTCGTTTCAGTTCATTCAGAAGAGAAAAAGATTTTTCTTGTGCTCATTACCATGTTGGAATATTTATTGTTTAAAATTGAACAATGTTGTGTATACGTCTATATATGTAGCATTGACTCAAAATACATGCACATGCTGTACTAATTGATGAATTTAATACTTGGCATTACAGTTTTTTCTGATGGCTTAAACCCTAACTGTGATTCTTATAGCACAATTGCTAAAACTATTGATACTTATGGCAAAACCACTCACTGAGTTTGCAAAACTAAAAGCACAAACACTGCTTTGCACTCAGTTTGCAATTTTGTAACACACACTTTGCAAAACTGTAGGCACAATTCACTGCACAACACTCTTTTTGCAGAACTTTAAACACAACTCACTGCTTACACTCAATTACCAAATTTCCAACACACTCCTAGCAAAATTGTATGTAAAATGTATGGCTATCATTAACACTATTTTGCCAACTGTCTGGCACACTTTCACGTGTGAAAACTGTTTTAGATAATTAGTTGTTGTTGGGGGCAGAGGAAGAATGTTCACTCCAGATCAAGAGACCCATATAGTGAACATGGTGATGGGCCTGATGTGTTGCATTTGTTTTGTCTTGTGATGGAGTGATGGAACTAGAAGCAGATGCCATAGGACATGAGCTACTTTTTGTAGATGAGGCCGGTTTTAACCTCAGTAAAACCAGGAGACGTGGCAGGAACATTATTGGACACCGTGCCATCATCAATGTCCCAGGACAACGTGGTGGTAACATAACCACGTGTGCATAACCACGTGTGTTGTTCACCATCATGCAACCATAGGCCCATACAACACTGCACACATTATTGCATTCCTGGACACCTTACATGACATTCTCACTGTTCAGAGACCAGAGCATACCCGATATGTCATCATATGGGACAATGTTAGTTTCCATAAGGCTGCTTTGGCCTGCAGCTGGTTTACAGACCACCCATCCTTCATGGCACTCAACCTCCCTCCATACTCTCCATTCTTAAATCCCATCGAGGAGTTCTTCTCTGCCTGGCACTGGAAAGTGTACGACCGTCATCCTCATAAACAGGTAGCCCTTCTACAGGCAATGGAGGAGGCATGTGGAGATATTGACCAGGCATCATGTCAGGCCTGGATACGCCATTCAAGGAGATATTTTCTCCGGTGCCTTGGACTGGAGGATATCGCATGCGATGTGGACGAAATTTTGTGGCCTGACCCAGAAAGACAACATGATGTAGGCTATTTATTTTCCTTTTTTTGTGAAATTACCATTTTGTGTTCTGACTTTTTTTTATGAGTGTGAATAAACACCAATACTTGAAGTTTGGATCCTTGTATGTTTACATGACACTATGACAAAAGTATGACCTCATATTGACATCTGTACACAGAGAAAGCAAAAGCCAGATGTGTTTTGTATTCATACCATCAGTGTGCAGTTGGCGCATTGTGTGCTTAGTAGATGATGGCTTGTGTGTACTGTTTGATACGAAAACACCATTTTTACGAAGGTGTGAAGAGTTAATCTAGCTGTGTTCGCTTTTGCAAGAGAACTACAATGTTTTGATAATTGGGTGAAAGGTTTTCTTATTTGTGTGTAGAGTTTTGCAAAAATAGCCAATAGTTACAAAAAATGTGCTTAAACAATCAGAAAAAACTGTAAAACACAATTCTGATTCCGATTTAATGACTTTCAGCTCATATTCAGCTCGAAGTGGATTGTGACATTTATTTATAATTTTTTAGTTAAATGTATTTTAGCAATAGCATGTTCTTCTATATCTCATTTTATATTGCTTCTTCAGCTTGTTAGTTCACTGTCTCACTAATTCATTCAGATGAGCACACCTTGTGTTTTAAATTGACTAATTTAAATTAAACAGTAGCATCATTTGAGTACATAAACAGTCCTTATTGTTCAGATTAATACTATTACTGTCACTGGGCGAGTTCAGGGACGCATTTGCATGCATGCTTGGAGCGAGGGGACAAGTCGTTGTACTGGGAGAGGACACTGGACGAGCTGGAGAGGAGGGCCGGAGGCGTTCGGTCGGGGAGTTGTGACAAGGCCGGAGGTGAGTTGGGACGGTAGTGTAGCCGTGGATGCGCCACAGCATGGTGGGGAGGGAACTCGGGCTCCATGGGCCAGTGGTGGCCTAGCGTTAAGGAAGCGGCCCTCTAATCAGTAGGTCCCCCAGCAAATTACAGAAAAATATACGACTTGTCCTAAAGAAATGCACTTTAACTCTTTAAACACATTTGATTACATACAACCTTTTGTTCTCCCTTGCATTCCATGGACAGTGTAAGTTGGTATGGCCTCTGACCCAGAAAGTCCATAGGGAGGGGTTCTGCATTTAGGCAAGTGCAGAGTGGCTGGTCCCTAAGCAATTGTCAAGGCTCAAGCATATGTACAACTAACATCTACTGCAGGCTGAAAGCATTCCAACTCATTCCAAAGTGCATGTGTAAACACACATCCACACAGACAGAGATGTGTACTTTTCAAATTTTTACCCGACTGCCTTGCTTGGTTTTTTATACGCAATTAAAGTGCAAATCACATGATGTGTAAGCAGAATTTTCATGAAAACTAGGCAACATAGAAAAAAGAAGCCATGCCAGTGTCACGTCTTCGGGCTTACGGGGGAAGGAAGCGCAGAGGTCTGACATGCTGGGAAGGGTTTTATTATTATTAAATAAACAAACAAATACAAATAAACAATGGCGTGGTGGCCAAAACGGGAAATAAAAGGGAATAAACGTAAACCAACCCGCAGGCGTGTGGCGATTGCCAGAACTGAAAATACTAACACACGGTTACAATGTCAAGTTCACAAAAATGCCGGAGACCTAGAAGGGGCGGAAACATCCGGCATTTATGGGGCGTCAGGATTGGAGTCAGGTGTGGAGCCCAGCTGCAGGCAATCCTGACAGAGCCCCCCCACCAAGGGCTACGTCCTCGGAGCCCCAACAGTACCATCAGTGGAGGCGGCGGGGCGGACGGCGGCAACCTCAGGGCTCCTGCCCTGCTGTATCCTCCCCTTGGAGGACCCGGACCCTCGGCCTGGCTCCCCGGCGTGGTCAGGCGTGGCGGCCCCGGACCCTCGGCCTGGCTCCCCGGCGTGGTCCCGCGTGGCGGCCCCGGACCCTCAGCCTGGCTCCCCGGCGTGGTCAGGCGTGGCGGCCCCGGACCCTCGGCCTGGCTCCCCGGCGTGGTCCCGCGTGGCGGCCCCGGACCCTCGGCCTGGCTCCCCGGCGTGGTCCCGCATGGCGGCCCCGGACTCCCGTACCTGCACACAATAATCCGGGCCGATCCATCTGGGTACGTGTGGGCCCTGTCTCCACACGTCCCCTCTGACACGTCTTGTGTCACCCCCTGCACCGCGCAGGGAGATTGTCCCAGAGCCTCCGGCGACTGTTCCAGGCACCCCAGGCTGGTGCCTTCTGGGACTATGCAGCCCCTCTCGCTGCACAGCCCTGGTGCCAAGGGGGGGGGGCATTGCCAGACCATCCGGCTAGCCCCTTCTGCGTCCGTTGGGACAAGCAGGCCCTCTTCCTGCCTGTCCCAGCTTGGTCCTCATGCCTACCCGGGGGCTCTATGGCGCTCCACCCCTCTGGAGGCAGACGCAGGCCCATGCCTGGCCCACCCTCCTCACCGGCTACCGGAGGACACAACTCAATCGCTTCCCCACCTACCCTCCCCTCAGGAGGAGTCCCCAACCCGAACTGCACCCCCCCAAAAAATTCTTTGGGGGAGCACCCCCCCCGGCTGGACTTAGGGGTACATTGGGGCTTGTCCACCTCGCCTTGGACCAGCACATTCGGGTCAGGAACCTCCTCCCTGGGGTTCGGCTCCGCGGCTGGGTCGCCATCTGGTGGACACAAAGTGGGGGCGACATATGGACACATATACCACGCACACACACACACAGACAGAGACAGACAGAAGAGAGGGTCGTCTGGCTCCCTCTCTGGGCTCTCCGGGACCTCCTCAGGGGGCACAGCCAGGATCTCGGGAGGTGCGACCTTCTCGTCGCCCGCCAGTGCTGGGTCTTCTTGCCCCGGATCCTGACTGGTACTGGATGTGGTGGAGGGGCAGAGTTCGATCCCTGGCTCAGGCTCTGGCCGATCAAACTCCGCCCTCAGTCTCTGCTGGAAGTCCCAAAAACTCCTGTCGGTCTCTCCCTGCTGCCAGAGGGCTGTGCTCCAGCCCCATGCTGATCCAGTCAGACACGTGAGGATGGTGGTGATCTCATCCATGTCTGCTGCCCCACTGAAGGGTCCTGGGACCATTTGGCTGTCCCACACGGGGCTGGGCACGTTGCTGGAGATGGTGGTGGGCGTGTGGCGTGGGGGGTGGTGGACGTCTTCTCCAGCATGCGGGGGCGCTGGTGATGCGCTGCCGTTCAGCTGGGGAACGTCCGAGCAGAGGGAAGGCGGGTCGGCGACTGGAGCTGGGAGGGCATCTTCCCTGTGAGGCAGTTCCGGCAGTGCAGTTGCTGGCTGGCGACCTCCTGTCGCCCTGTTCCACCAGCTTACCCCCGCATCGCTGTCCTCCTCCTCACTGTTGTCGCACCTCTGGGACTGACGTGGGTTTCCACAGACCTCACTACGATCATGGACGGGCACGATGGGCGGAGCCATCCCGGCACCGACTGCCCAATCGGCGTCATCCTCGTCATAGTCCGTGTCGACCTCATACCCTCGGAAGTCACGTGGATCTTCACGGATGTCGCGACAATCTCGGACGCGCGCGCTGGGTGGAGCCATCCCGGCCCCGACTGCCCAACAAAAATCCACGTCATTGTCTCTCTCATCATCCGTGTCCTCCCACCTGTGACTCCGAGGGTCGTCCACCCTGCGGACATCCTGGACCCAGGGTGCGATCAACTCCCAGGGACAGTACTCTGGCCATTCGGTCTGGAGCCTGCCAACCTCCGCGCTGGAGGGACGCCGCTGTTGTCGCTTCTCACCCCCCTGGAAGTGACGTGGGTTCCCACGGACCTTGCGACGATCGCAGACTGGCGCGATGGGCGGAGCCCAACTCTCGTCTCCCGTGCTCTCGTCGTCGTCCGTGTCGTCCCAGTCCACGGGGAGCCTTGCCAGCAGAGCGCAGAGTTCTTGGCTCGACATGCCGAAGATCGTGGGGGTCGCATCTTCTGCGCTCGCTGCCCACGTCACTTCCTCGCTGCTGCCGATGCCAACGTCCTCGCTCCGCCCACTCACCCGCTGACGTTGTCGCTTCCGGGTTTCGCAGAGTTTCCCGGGGGTGACGTCACACAGTTACTAACACACGGTTACAATGTCAAGTTCACGAAAATGCCGGAGACCTAGAAGGGGCGGAAACATCCGGCATTTATGGGGCGTCAGGATTGGAGTCAGGTGTGGAGCCCAGCTGCAGGCAATCCTGACAGCCAGACGCAGCAGACCCCCAGAGAAAATGTTTCCTCAACCAAAAAATCCGCATGAACTGCATGAAGAAGAAGCAGGGATATGTTCTCTTTTCTTTAGACAGAAGACGGTCTGTCTAAGCTAATGTGAAAGTTTGCTGTAGCCTTGGTTACCTGTCGTTTCAGAACAGGAACCTTTGGGAAATGAGAGCGAGGTGGAGAGTGAGAAAAAAAGAAAAAAGATGGCATTTCTACATTGGATTACTGAGCTTACTTCATGTACACTGGACACTGAGGCAGTACTTCATGTAATCACCAAACATATTTACACTTCCAAACGTGTTTGGGGTAAAACGGGTGGTAGTAGCCTAGTGGGTAACACACTCGCCTATGAACCAGAAGACAGAGGTTCAAATCCCACTTACTACCATTGTGTCCCTGAGCAAGACACTTAACCCTGAGTGTCTCCATGCGGGGACTGTCCCTGTAACTACTGGTTGTAAGTCGCTCTGGAATCTGATAAATGCTGTAAAATGTCAAATTTAAATGTAAAACTGAATTCTCATACATGATAAAAATTAAAATGAAAATATAAAAGTGAATAAAGCTTTTAAAGCTTCACAGCCTGCTAAATCACCGTAACAAAAGCCAGGTGAAACAATAGCTAGAATGTCAACTGCCTTAAATGAATTTAAATGAATTAAATATTGTCAGACTAGTAGTGATATATCTCCAAAATTGCTAAAATGAGCACAGCCCCACCTTTATTTGCGTTTGTCTTCCATCCCTGACTTGCCTCAGTAAGATGATTCCAGCAACCTTCAGCTTTTCTCCCCAACACGGCTTTATTAAGCACTGCTCCCTGTCACACTCACTACATTATCAGTGCATTAGAATTCATTTTAGAGTCTGATACAATTTATTACCGTGGTCTTCACCGGCTTGAATTAATTTCCCTTCACTAGCTGCATTATTCGCTGGGAGGATCGGAGAGGTGTTCCGCACATATGGAAAAGGCTGCAATATTTCATTCTGGTTCGCGCTGACAGACGTGTACATGTTTAATTTAAAATCCCACAGTTGCCCTCCCAGATGTGAGGAGGACGCAGAGGGAGAGAGATGCGGAGGTGGCGGCGATGGGCTTGAAGGACGTATAAAGTCAGTCTGCGGCGCTTCCGCTTCAGATAATCCAATTATAGGCCAGTCATATTCACAACGGCAGCTAGGAGGATTAAAGCCTCGCTCACACATATACACACACACATGTTCACGCTCATGGTCACGCTAATTCACACACACTTTCCCCCTAATGATTAAAGACCAGAGAGCTTCTGCTACCAAAAATAACTCACGAATATCGCAATCCTTTTAAAATGACTTGTCCAGGAGCGTCCGCTACTCTGTCCATCAATTTACCCGTTTTAAACCCAATTCTCCAAATCTGGAGGGTAGAGCCTATCCAGGCAATCTTCAGAAGCAGGGAGCCATATCATGGTGACATGGCAAATTAATCAAGGCTTGGGTGAGCAAACGTACGCGCGGAAAAGCATTCAGTCTCCCACTCCAGTTGCAGTTCTCGTTTGTCCTGGTGAACATACCTCTGTCTGTGTCATACAGGTACACAAATTTCTCCCACTTGTAGTGGCCAAGCAGGCTTAGCACAACCCCTCTTAAGGTAGGCCGCATCTGGATGACAAATTGGACGTCAGCGTCGGTGGGGAAGCTGGGCGTGATGAACGAAGTGTGTAGAGCGCCGCAGAACGACGTCAAGGTGTTCATGGACTTGCGGTCGTAGAAGCCGAAGATGGCGTACACGCCACGTGAAAACTGCGAACAGACTGCAAAAGAAAATGAGAATACTGGTTACACATTGCAGATTCCATAGCAGATACCATACAGAGACTTTGCCTTGTAAGCCATTTCTGTCTTTTTTCCTATGCTCAGTGGAGCTGACAGGTCCATCACTTAGAAGGATCTTGCATAAGATTTGCATAATAAAGCAATAAGGCACAGGAGGCCGTGCATTACATTGATTTATCATGGCAAAGGGGTTATGCGTATGAAGGCGTATGTGTTTTTGCTCATTTTACAGATCGTGTCTGTGTCTAAAACTGCACCAGCACCACAGGTCTTTGTAATGCCAGCTAAGAATTGAATGCAGACATGGGACCTGGTTTCTGTTGTGCCATAACAGATTGTTCGCGCAGCAGTATGTCTTCAGGGTTTGCAGAAATAAAGCGATAAAGAAATTAATGAAAAAAAAAACACTTGCCAGTTACCTGTATCATGGAGAAGTGTAACTGTCTGCCCACCCATCCCTGATGAGCCCACAGCCATGACTGACAGCTCTACTTCCTCAATATGGACTTGTCATGGCCAACGCGCCTCCAGCCCGCTAGAGGGCGCCTCACCAGCCTGGGAGACGACGACCCGGAAGAGGAAATGGAAGCGGGCGGTGGCAAGTATAAAAGTGAGGTAACCCCAAGGAGACACGCCCGCTCTTTGTATGAGTTGTATGAGTTTACTCGCCAGAGACGCTAGCTCTCTCACCCCGACCTAAGATAATTGTACCTTCCTGAAATACGACCTTCGCCTGCCCACGACTTCGAGAATTGCCTGATCCCCTGGAAACCACGAAAGGAACCCCGACCGGAACTTCCTGGCTACAACCTCTACCTGCCCCTGACCTTGAACCTACCTGACCCATCGGTTAAGACGGGATTCCATGCTCCCCCACCGTCCTGCCGCCCCCAGACCTACTCCCGTCCAGTCCAAGATCCAGGACCATCCTGAAACCCGCCGTCTTCCGGTTCTCCTCTGCCCCGGTCCTTCCCAAAGATCCCGAACCGACTCCCTGCTGCGTTGCAGCGCGTCCATTGCTTCCTCATTCCTCGCCGGCCAGGCGCCCCCGGTCCTCCTGCCCCGCTCGCCCAGTGTCCTCTACCGGTACGATGGCTTATCCCCACGCCCAAAGTATGTCTGCAAGTACGTCATCGAATTCCCCCTGTGACAGGACTATTAAAACCTTCTGTTTTCTTTGATTGTAATAACCCTGTTCACTGTACACAAAAGTACTCTGGGCCATCGGTGGGACCATGGACGGTACCAAATCAAACATGCAGATAGATTATACGTTCTTTAATTCTAGCATTTTGATTAGCTAACAAGTGAATCTGACGTGCTATGTCTAATACGTAGCTCTTCGGAAGTTTTCCCCTTAATTTGTAAAAATGAACCTTTTACCATAAGGCTAATAAAGTATGATTCACTTAGCTGCATTAGCTTTTAGCAACCAGAAAGAGCAAGACAAAACTGTATGTGTCAGGGGTAAAACTGAATTATTTGTTCATAAGCTGTGGCTCATGTTTAGCTGTGGTTAGTCTGTGGTTAATAGCAGACCCTCTTCATAAGTGTTGTCGATTGCTTGCCATGTCATGTCCAGTGGGAGCGGGTAACGTAAATCCTTTCAAGTGGAATCCCGAAGGTCCCAGAACTCCTGTTTACATGTCACCCTCTAACAGCATCTTTTACAAATTGGACTCTCAAATGAGTTGGATTTCCCTTTGGTATGCTTCTGCATTGATTTGGGAAGCCTTATCATGTGCCGTCTGTTAGATTGTCTTTGGACATGTAAGTTAGTGTGTGAATAACACAGTCGCCATTCTTACTTCTTTATGGCCAAATGTCCACTGTTGACCTAATTTCAGAGTGGGGCCATTCCCTCTTTGTTGCAGTGACACAGATGTGGTAGCTGTGATTGTAGAATTGCACAAATATGGATCGGGCACAGTGGCACTAATGCTCATTGATGGATAATGAACACGCACAACAAAAAATTGTTGCTCAACAAAAAAAAAAAAAACTGCAACTGTCTTAGAACACATGGATATAATCTGTACTAAAGCTTTTCTACAAATATCCCTGGTCAGACCTACACTGCATTCAAAAGAAGAAGAAAAAAACAACACAAAATGAGTTTCAATAGAATATGTAATAAAATTAATATTACATATAGAAATAAAGATGTTGTTGAAACCACATTTGCTGATGAACGAGGTCAACTAGCCTGAATGGGTCTAGGTTTATTGCTTCTTTAATCAGTGCGACTGTTTTCGGCTGTACTAAGATAATTGCAAAAGGGTTTACTGATAATCAATAAAGAGACTTCAATTTGTGAACACTGCAGTCCATTGGAACTCAAGACTAATTGTTTCTGATAATGGGCCTCTCTACATTAATGCAGAAATCCTAGTCATTAACAGCCATTTCCAGAAACCATAGTCATTTATAACATTAATAATGCCTGAACATTGTTTTAATGGCCAAAACAGTATATAGGCATATAAGTACATGTGTAGTATATATGTATGTAAGTATGCAACGTCCTAATTCCTTACAAAAAGGTCTTGATTTGTAATTTCTTCATGCTGAATTTTAAATGTTTTATGTAAGACTACATTCACTCATCAGTGCTTTTAAAGCAAGTATCTTATGCATCAATTCATTTTAATAATTTATTGTAATTTTTGGATGAATCATTTACTATAATAAATTACATCCCACCCAGGGACACTGTAACCCTGCAAAATTCTAGCCCTGGTGAGTGACGCGGGGGGGACCAGAGAGCAACCCACACTGTCCTTCAATGCCCCTTCAGACTACACAACTTTCCGGCTGAGCAAGCAGCCATCACTAATGGGGCCATCAGTGCATCGCTCACTGCGCTTCGTGCATGAGGCCTGCTGTATGAGAGCAAGATTCCTTACAGGACACTAGACCCTGGACCCGGGCCACTGGAGAGACTGTCGCTTTTTGATACATCCAATGAAATTTTGATCTTGTTTTTTTTTTAGTTCAGTTCTGGTTTTGGAAAGGACTGCAGGAGTTCAAAGCAGTGGTATAAGGTGTGCTTCTTTCAAGCCCCCATGCCCTTCAGCTCTCTTTTCTTGAGCTTTACCTGATGATATCAAATTTGCAACTTACATGATGTCTGAAAAATGTTCTATTCTTCTGAAGGAGAGGAACAGAAGGAATGAGCAGAAGCACTGCAGAGCCCTTCAACAGATTTGACATCAGCTGCAGATGGCCTGTCGCTGCCAAGCTGCACCGCAATGATGTACCTTTCATTCCATGGTAATTTTGGAGCCGCTTTTTAAACTGTCCTAAATGGAGGCACTGTGAGCTGTATACCGGATCAGGGAGGGGAAGAATGGATTTGTGTCACGTATTGGTTTTCCAGTTTAGGTGTTTTTGGAGAAAAAAATCTCTCTCTCCTCCTCTTTCTCTCTCCATCCGGCCTCATGAATCTATCATCTGTGCCTTTGCACCTGCGCTCGGTGTGTCTGCATGATGTACTGTTTCCAAGAAAGTAAGACAGATTCCCTTTCTTTCCCCTCAACGGAGGTGAGTTCTCCCTCAGGTCATCCTCTCCACTTCTCTCATTAACATTTTGCCCTTTTCTGATGAGCATGTCTCATTGCTGCTGAGCCACTAGCCTCTCTTTCTCTCCTTTTCCATTTTCTTTCTGTCTTTCACCCCCGAGCCCTGTGTTTGTTTCTGATTCATGCCCTGTGTGCTTTTTTATGCCGCATTAGCCAAGCTCACATTGAGCAAAGGAGACGGAGGAAAAAACGAGAGAATCAAATGTCTGCTTCTCTTTGTCCTTGCTCAGCCAGATAAAGAGGAGGACATCAGTAAGCCAGTCAGAAAATCAATCCATGCCTGCCAGACACTGAGAGAGAGAGAGAGAGAGAGAGAGAAGGAGGCTGAGAGGGAAGCAGAAAGGAGAAGTAGTTGGAAAGAAAGTCCTCAAAAAGAGGAAGCGTGGTGACAGAAGAGAGAGAAAAGGAGAGAGGAGTCGCTGTCAGATCTCATCTGATCCCCCCTGCTTCCAGAAGCTTGCCTAAAACTTCCCTTCCTCCCCTCTGCTTCTTGTTACCTCTCCAACTCATTCTCTGTTTTTTTCTAACTTGTGAAACTGTAAGTAAGTAGCCAGAATTCAACTTTGGTTCCTGTGGTTCAGGATATAAATCACAGAATCCACTCAACGCCTGTGAACACCTGCTTCAGGGTCATTGAATGAGGCAGCAAAGAGACGCTTTTAGGTGTGTGTGTGTGTGTGTGTGTGTGTGTGTGTGTGTGTGTGTGTGTGTGTGTGTGTGTGTGTGTGTGTGTTTGTGTGCGTCTACAAGTGTGTGCTTGTGTGTGGTACAGATTCCTCTTCATAAAAACTAAGTAATAAAGTATTTTATGTGAGTCTCCGTGTTACATGTTAGTAAATTAGCAGAAAAAAGGTGCTGTTTTCTGTAGAAATCTCTGTGTCTGGGTAAAGCGGCAGGGTGCTATAAGTGGCGGATCGTAGGCGTAAAAAAAAAAAAGCTGGGTTTGTGTGTTCCTTAAAAGAAAAAAACTCTGTCTCAGCCAGTCTGAGCAGACATTGTTGACGTACAGCCTGGTGCATCTGAATTATATCACACTAACACACTAAGCCTATTTTTGGTACAATGACACATTTGGTTCCAAATGTCTGTATGAAAAATAAGTGAAAGTGATTGTCAGTGTGAAACACAGCACAGCACACGGTGCACACAATGAAATGTGTCCTCTGCTTTTAATCCATCACCCTTGGTGAGCAGTGGGCAGCCATGACAGGCACCCGGGGAGCAGTGTGTGGGGACGGGGCTTTGCTCAGTGTCACCTTGGCAGTTAGGTATTCGAACCGGCAACCTTCTGATTACAGACCTATTTCCTTACCCAGTAGGCCAACCAATTAAGAAACAAAGACAATATTAAATCGAAGCAACTTACAACTAGATGCAACTTACAAGGGGTGCAAAAACGAGCATGTTTTTTGTAATTGTTTTTATTTCACTTCACTTTCTACAGTAATAACAGTAATAACGCCTATTGTAATGCCTATGAGGGGATCATTTCTTGTATGAGTAAATAGTTTACAAATTTTTACATACACTTATACTATATCCAGCAGTAAACACAGTCTAGACTCAAACAGAATATGCCGTTTGGTTACAATGAGTAGGATGTAGGCAGCCTCCATTGTATGTGGCTTATCAATCAATAGCATGGCTTCCAAAAGGTCAATAGCATGACCTAAATTACACAGGAGGGTCCAGCAAGCATTCAGTGTGGACACCGGAACTGTGATCAATGCCAAATGTGGACAAATGCAGAACACGGTAAAGTCCCAAAGGTCAAGAGCACACAGACTGCTGTCCTTGCACACAGAAAGTGTGGCCTTGCAGTCAGGTGCAATACATAACCACCTCCTCCCAACAGCAGGCCACTTCCTATGGGGACGGCTGAGCTGGTTTTGATGATCTACTTTCTCTGCCTTCACGGCTGTCTCCCCCTGGGCCTCACAAACACACACACACGCACATAATCACAAGTCTCGCACATCTCTAAAATTAACATGACAAATGAGCAAATGTAGTTCATCAGACACACAAACTCACAGATACATGTGAACACACACACTCTCATACACAGAGCAGTTTGGTGTTGACTGATAAGCTGAGGCTGTGAAGAAGATGAAGAGACGTAAACTAGATTCAGCCTTAGGCTTGTTTTCATTGCTGAGCACACAACCAGTGCAGATACCCTGCATTAAATTAAATATGAAAAGTAGAAGTCCTCTGCTCTGCACCAAGGTGTCATCATCCCCTCCACTGCCTGGCAAAACAGGGGTAAAACAGGCAGGAGCAGCTGCTGACCAGCAGATTTGTACCACAACACCGTCACATTAACACACTATCACACTTCAATTATTTCGGTGCCACATAGCCAACACACACGCTCACTACACACACATACCCCACACATACAGATATCCTGCAGATTTTAGCAAGGATGCCAACAGCCTGCAGCGGCTGATATGCAGCCTCCTGCATACCATCCCACATATAAACGTAAATATATAACAACCGGACAGCAGCAAGTGTGTAAGTGTGTGTGAGCGTGTGTATGCACATATTGTCTTACTCACAAATATAGTACATTTGAAATATTATAAAATGTATAGTAAAGGACTGCTACTTAAAATGAGCTCATGATAAATATTGAGCTTTTAATAAATATTTAAATATATATGTAAATAAGACAGCGATGCAACATGTGGCATTAAAAAACTATGAACCAATGAATGTTTGGGTCTTGCTTTGTGTGTGTTCTACTTTGTGTGGATGGGTGGGTGAAAGAATGTGTGTGTGAGTGCCAGTCCAAACATCAAATCCCTTGACAGGTGACGTGAATAACATTGATTATCTCATCACAATGGCACCTGTCAAGGTGTGGGATACATTAGGTGTCAACTGAACAGTCAGTTAAGTTGATGTATTGGAAGCAGGAAAAATGGACAAGGGTAAGGATCTGAGTGCCTTTGACAAGGACCAGATTGAGATGCAAGACACATCAGAGCGCAGTGGAGCAATGGGGGGAAAGTGGTTTATTTTTGATCACATGGACTACAGAGTGTGTTGTTCATCTGAGCAGGATGTGCTATGGGAAGAAGGCAAAACCTACCTACCTACTCATAGTTCCTGACCAAGTATACACCCTTTACGGTAATTATTCCCTGATGGCAGTAGGATAGTGCACAGGTCTTGACTTGGTCTCTAAATTCCAATCTGATGGAAAATCCCTAAGATGTCCTGGAAGATGCAGGACCAGACCTCTTAAAGGATCTTAAAGTAGCTAAAGGAGCTTTTGCTAGCATCTTGCTACCGGATACCATAGTATACCTTCAGAGGGGACATGGGGGACATGTACAAATGTAGGCAAGAGGTTAAATTTTGGCTGATCACTGTGTATGTGAGTAATAAAGTGTGTTCCTGGTTGTGCATTTGTGTTCATTCATGCAGCTGAGTTGGATTGTGCATGTGTGGGTGCTTGAATTTGTGTGTGCAAGGGAAAGTGTGTCAGAGAGTGCTGTGTACGGTGCTGCTGAGGTCACACTGTGCTGGCTGACGTCACGGTTACATCCCTGTCCCGGTGTGACCACTCAGCAGCCCCTCCTCATGCCGAGCTCAACAGGGGGTCTTTCAGCAGCCCTGCCAGGCCTCCACAGCCCACGGTGCCGGGTTTGGGTGCAGCAACAGCAGCGTTGCTTTGATTTAGAGAGAAGCGGGCGCGTGTCCTACATGATTAATAGCAGCCTTGAAGTACGGGGCCTGTAAGTGATGCTGTAACATGGAGGAGACTGTGTGCCACTCCAAATTATTCATATTTAACTTCTAAACACCGAATCACATAAGCACCTCCAGGATCTGTGTGTGTGCTGAAGCTGAAGACACATAAAGTGAAAGAAAAAGAAATATGTTTGTCTATGTTTGTTACAGCATAAGGCGGTCAACCACTACTGCCTTGCCATGGCAACATGCCAGTTCCAATCACCGTCGGCTGTTGCCGTGCTGACATCAGTGGCAGTCCTGAATTTGAGAGTGATGGAGTTGACTTTCCCCGCGGAACTCTGGGTGCGGCGGCCATTTTGAGAGCACATGACTCAGAACACTCAATTCCACTCAGCCTGCCTCATTGTCACGACGTCAGGCCACCACTGACACATTCACACCCAAAACCACAGCGGCCCCACAGACCCAGCCATCTAACGAAGCTCCGGGCTTGATGGCCACCCCACGTGCCGTCGCACATTTCTTGTGTGCCTGTCATGTGCCCAGAGACCCACGAAATTATGAAGACTGGAGAAAAAAACGATGCTGTTCTGAGGATGAGTGCTCATCAGCCTTAGGCTGGACACAGGAGGTGACGGGGCTTCAGCTGTGGTGGCTGATGTGAGAGAAGAGAAGAGAAGAGAAGAGAAGAGAAGAGAAGAGAAGAGAAGAGAAGAGAAGATGTGCAGAATGCTCTAATTGACACACAGTGAGAAATGAAAGAGTGAGCCAATGTGTCAGACATAACGCTTTCATATGGGCCAAGTGCGTGTGTAGTCAAGAGTGATGAAAATCACCATCACCCACCAGACACTCCACCGCTTTCAGTATTCAGTGGGTCACTACACGCTCTGAAACGCTTATGCCATTGCATGCATAAAAAGCAATATATTGGGTTTATAATTTGATAGATTAACTTTAAAAAGTCTGATCATTAATCTTCAAAAGGAGAAGCTGCTTTTCTGAAAAAGTCAAGAGACTTAAATTAAAGAAGATACCATAGATACCATAAAAGGGCTGCATTATGTATATGCTGCATTGGCTTATATTTGAAACCAGGAATGTACAAGAGTCATAAAGTAATCTTACCAGTTGATTATTACAAGTTATTACCCATTTTTAAGAAATTCAGTGGAATACAATATCCAGGCTTTACTAACAAAAAATATAGGAAATATTACTGTAAGATGTTGATTATTTATAATGATAGAAAATGACACTTCCAACAATGACTAAATGATGTATGTTAATTAAGGACAAATGGGAGGGGTTTGTTAGGGGTCACAATGGGTCACGTCAATAAAAGAGAAAAAAAAACAGCCACTCCCCACACCCCATCAGATTAGATAAGACTGCAGAGTTATTGGCCATGCAGGCTGTGATAATGAAACAAAGAGAACATTTGCAAAATAACCATAATGGCCTCTACACACTGACTGAATCATAAAGAAAATGTTAAAGGAAAATGTTATTTATTTGCATGCAAATCAGCTGCAAACGAGATCCACTAAGTTTTCCATTCTATGTTGATGTCATCCACTAAATCCTCGCAAAAAAAATTATGACAGACGGGCACTCCAGAATAAACAATTTGTTCCTGCTTTTTGTGTATTTATTTATGTCATACATTCTAGGCCAGGCTGAAAAAGCTATTGAGTACTTTGCTGGGATGCATTTACTTACTGCTGACAGCTCTACCATTATTTGCTACTTATTCATGCACCACACTTATCATGCATTGTGATGCAATCCTTATCTTTCTTAATGTGATATTCATTTTTGCTGGATATACATGACAGTTTCAGTTCTGTATAGTGATCACAGAATTTATTTTCCAAAGCACAATTACAATAAAAAAAATTTAATTTTCTATTACTACAGACAGGGAAAATTCCTGGTGGTAACAAAATTGTAAAAATTTTACCTAATTATAATTCACAGTAATTATTGAATATGAAGTGATTGTCATTGTGATACACAACAAGCACATGGTGACACAATGAAATGTGTCCTCTGCTTTTAACCCATCACCCTTGGTGAGCAGTGAACAGCCATGACAGGCGCCCGGGGAGCAGTGTGTGGGGACGGTGCCTTGCTCAGCGGCACCTCAGTGGTACCTTGGCGGATCGGGATTCGAACCGGCAACCTTCTGATTACTTCTGAACTTCCCAAATTCCTCGCTAGGCCACCACTGCCCACCATTACTATAACAAACTATTTAATCAGACAAAAAAGTTCAGAAATATCTCAAATATGACCGAATATGAATACCTTAAGACAGAAGAAATATTGGAGAAGACTGAGAGAAGACACAGAAAGCAAATAATAAAATCCTTAGTATTCAGCAAATACACAAGCTGTGTGCAACCACAAAAAAAAAAGCCCTGAACCAAGTGCACACACACACACACAAACAAACATTATCGTACATGCTTCATATACACACATATGTTCTGTACAAAATAAACAGTACTATGCATATGCATGCAAATATACCGCCCTACACATGCTAATAAGAACACGAACACACAAACTGACACTAGTAATCATGCCCAGAGACACTGAGTCAGATGGTAGATGAAGCCAAGCATGCTTTAATGTGGAAATGAATGTTGACGCAAATGTTAAACAAACTCCTATAGACAAGCACATCTTCTTTTCCAAGGTTCACGTGAATTTTTCCCTTTGATGTTTGCATTACACATTCAGCACATAAAATATCCCTCCCAGTGAACAGCATGGATTTAAAGCAAATTCCAATTGCACTTTTTTAATTTCCTTTTTTTTTTGTCAAGCTACTGCAGTTTTGAGGAAGCAGGGTCTGTTGAAAATGTTGGCGTAGTGCGGTGCAGGGAAGTTTAAAGCTGTGCGAGTGGGACTCTTTTGAGTGGGTGGGATAGCATGGCGAGAATACAGCAGCCAGTGTACGTTTGGGGGTAGCATTTCTCCTGTGGTTAGTAGGTTATATGACAGCGTTAAGTGGCATGTGTACACATGTATGTGACACACAGAGAAAAACAGTGAGCTGCTGGGTAAGCCACAAGGCCACAAGAAAACATTTGTCTTCCCCTCACAGCCCGTGGTCCTGTTAAAGGAATACGTCAGCATGTCTGCTGATTAAACATTAGTAACGCCTGCCAAATGCCCCAAATACATTAAACGGGATGTCATAAATCAGCTGCTCATGCATATTTAACCCCGGACCAACAGCAACTCCACGAGCCACTCCACGTCTTATATATTACTCTGAAGCAGGTAACCAGTGCAGCTATTTAAGATATGCACCAGTTACGTTTACTTCTCCACCCCATGCACTCCACTCCATGCACTCGGTGGTCCTGTGTGACGCCTCATTCCAAGCCCAAACTAAGATAAATATGCAGTCCGTCCAGATAGCGGAAGAGCCCTCTGTCCTTCTGTTAAAGACCTTTTAAGAAACTGCCTCTGTCAGGTGGAACATAAGTACTACATCAAAGAGCCGAGCAAAAGAACCGGATAATTGAAAAACTCATCATTTTTTGGCTCCTCCCAAAATACAGTATAAGTCACAGCCTGAAAAAAGTGTGAAATTAGGCGACATAATTTATTAACTGTATTGTAGTTTAAATATTTTACAGAAAAAATAACACATCACTTTCTGTGCGAAACATAAACTTGAAAGGAGATTTTACAATTACAATTACAGTTCAGCGTTCATAATTAATAATAACTACATTGCATGTACAATTAAACAACTAGCCTGTTCTTAAAATTGGATGTGATAACATCATCAAATTTTATAACCATAATAAGTGAATGTTAATGAGTGAATTTTAATGTTCAACACTATCAAACCACACCACTGTTGCTCCAATTGCGGTTGCATATCTATTCTTCATTCTGCATTTTACAGATCTCTAACCCTAACTCAAACAGGGCGCAATACAAGGACTGCGTCTGCAAGAGAGAGCGACTCAGTGACCCCACTATTGATTCATCTATTCTGTTGAGGGACCATTGCCTTAAAGGATCAGAGGCAATCATTACAACCTGACAGAAAACTGGGCGGTGTGGCCCTCACCAATCCAAGAGAGAGAATCTGGACCCACATGGCTCTACTCGTCGCAGGACAATTTTCTGGGAACAAGGAAACAAGAAGAAGCTTTGCATTTGAACTCTTTTCTTCTCTAATTCAAGGGAAAAAAACATCTTGTCGTCTTCTCCTTAAGAAGATATGTAAGGAGCAAAAGAGAGAAAAAAGAAGTGGCAGAATCCTCCGACAGTAGATAGTTAAAGGTCTCTCAGACTCACTAATGCAGACTTCAAACATTTCAGTCTCAGATAATTAGAGCGAGGAAGGGAACGTGCCATTTTCTTCATAAGAATGATTTCTTAGCCTTGATGTTAGGGATGTGTGCTATATTGTAGTCTTGTGGACAGGTAAATTATATGCAATTTCTTTTTGAGGTTCGCAGAACATTTGTCACTTGGAACACGATCAGAATGTTCTTACTATGTTAAAATGTTAGCTCCTACCCCTGTGAGAACTTGTGAAGAGCATTACGCAACATTCTGGGAAAGATGCCTGGACATCTCCTCCAACGTCTCTCACCTAAATCACTGTCATATCGTCACACCAATCAGCTAAAAGCAGGCAAAAATCTGTCGGCCCAGAGGAACGGAGACAAAGAGCCACGCGACTATGGCGACGTTTTAAGCACAGCATCCCCGCTGCTCCGGCAGACTATTTATAAAATGCTTCCACCTCTCGCTCTACTTGTTCCTAGTCACCAGGTTGTGGTGAGCAGTCAGTGCGACCTGACACACTGTTCTTTTATGCATTCCATTCTGTTAAATACAAATTCATTTCTTTTTGTCCAGAAATAGGTTTTATAAACATTGGTTGTGTATGTCATTTTTTATGTAATTATTAATACTATTAATCATAATAAAGTGCTGTATTGTATAATAAAATCTGAAGCATGGTGTGTACTTTATACGCATTGTTTCATATAATACAATGAATTAGCCATGATACACATTTAAAAAAAAAAAAAACATTAAAACCAAATTTCTTTTTAGGTGCTTTGAGCAAACATTATCTTATCATTCTGTTATGGATGGAAATATTCCTGTCACATTCTTGGCATATTCTGTTAAAAAAACGTTGATAGAAGGCTGTTCTAAAAATGGTCAGAAGGTTCTTAGAGCACCACCGTCATACCAATGTGAGAACTTGTAACGAATGTTATTCATTGACGGGTCACTAGGGAGCATGTGTGAGTGGAATATAGTAGGCTATGTGCAAGCTAGTGTGAGAGAAATTAGGTTCAGCAGTGTGTGTGTGTGTGTGTGTGTGTATATGTGTGTATGTGTGAGTTTAAGTGGTCACGAAAGGCATCTTAACACTGCCCAGGCAGCACAGGAGCTGCTTTAGAATGAGCATAATATTTCATCCATCCAATTTAAAGAATGGTTGAAAGTCAGATTAAAGGTCCTCACCACTTTGAACTGGAACAAGTGGAAATGATGCATTTCTCATCAAACTGACTTCATTCTACCTCACAAAAGGCTTCGTTTTTTTATGTTACTCTTGACACATTTTAGGGATGAAAGGTTTCGGCAGTTTTAAGGTCTAATAACTTTTTTACATCTAACAGTCTTCAACTTTTCTAATTATGAGGAGCTATCTGAACTCGCATTTGGATGGATGGACTGACGGATGGCTGGAAATCAACATGCGATTTCAAAGATCACATACAGTGTATTGAAAGTATGTATTGTAATCTGCGACCATCTATGCTTCCTTCAGGGGTGTATTTTGCAAATCACAAATCATACGTCATCTGAGCAGCATTCAGCCTACAGCCTCTTCTCATTGTCTTTCCATCTCTTCTCTCCACATACCTTTACAGTTGTAAACTGCTGAAAAAAAAATCCAGTGCAAATGATGTACACCCTTGTTTTCACACATTCCACGAGTCTAGTGGGAGCAAAAAACGATTAGTTATTAAAAGCAGAGAATTAGTGCCCTGCACGCCCCTGGTGTCATGCACGGTTCTTCTTATGGATCATATTTATTTCAAAGTGACTAATTTATGCAGTTAATAGGGAGAAGTATCTCAAAGGCGTCTCTTTCAAAGGCCCATCTGTTCTTTGTTTACCACTTAAAGTTTACACCTGACACGCTCTCTGGAAGTGTGCTTTAATGTTGGAAACCAACACAGGAAGGTGTTTCCATCAGAGCTGACCCCTTCTGTCCAAATGAGTGCGCTGAAGTCATGACAAACACCCTTAGGTCAAGGAAGTGAAATTCGTAATCTATTTACCGGTAAAAGTAAACCTGCCGGAATTTCCTGGCGCTTTACTTGGCCTGTTTTGGCCTCCGTTTGATGGCCACAGCAGCTACAATACAAGAACATCTGGTGCGCTACTGCAGCCCTTTGGCCATCACGGGGTTACAACAGAAAGAGTTTACACACATGGTTATGGCTGTAGGAGGCTGCGTGAGCCCGTGCAGCTAATAAGCACATGCGGTGAGGTGTTTTTTTGAGACACTGTGAGGAAAATAAGGTCTGGGGAAAAAAAAAAAAAAAAAAAAATCAAATAGATCAAAAGGGCTGCACCCTTTGCACATGGAAATAATGGCCTGTGGCCGCACACAGACCCGTCCGGCGGCACTTTCATGCTCTTCCGTCCCATCTCCTCCTGTGTGGCCGCAGCACACTTTTATATAAGACCAGCCTGGTCAGCCTCATTGCTATAAATGTGCAGGCGGCATCTGGGCCAGATCAGGCTCACTCTATTACAAGCTCAGCACATAAAAAAGGAAAAGTCAGAGAGACCCATGCAGGCAGATAATCATTATTAGAATGAAAGGGAATTAAGTAAATCAGCGCAATTCACAGTGGCCGCGCTGGGGCATTTCGCAAAAACGAAAATGAAAAGTATATAGCTAATCTGGCCCAGGTCTCCTTGGAGCATAGCAGGGGTATGATCATTATCCAAAAGCCATTTCTAATAAACCCTGGCTTTTAGTTACAATTCTATTATATTAAAGCTTATTTTATTTTATAAATTAGCGCCTAATCAGTGTGTTTGGCCACCAGACCTCAATGAAGAATTAGCTAACAAAAGCCGTTTGTGGGGACACTGTGCACCCCACCACACCTCTATTATCTGAAGGTCTGAAGCACAGCTTCACACACAGCGTGTTTCCAGTCATTTGAAGGGAGAGACAAACAACTCCATTAAGCCGCCGCTACCCTCCCAACCGTGAAGCGTTCGGCCTGGTGCCTCTCACTGGCAATGGCCACTGAATTATCGGAGCAAAACCAAATTGATTGACACGACTGCCTGGCAGTAAAGACAGGAAAGGAAAGAAAGCACCAGGGGCGAGTGTTCACGTCAGCCATCTTGAAATTGTTTCTTGCGTCAGATAGATGGGGCGCCTGTGGGTTACGAGAGGGTGACAATTTTGCGGAATAGCATTCATACGCATGTACCGTGTTGGGCAGCAGGACATGTCGTAAATACCATCAACGTTTTCCCCTTTAACAATGTGCATCAGGATAGCCATCAAATTTAAAACCCAAAGCTGGTACAGAACTTGTCTTTTATTTAAGTTACAGATTAAGTGACATAAAAGATTCATTGTAAAACAGATTGAAGCCATGGTAAAATAACTCATATCACTTGAATTGTACACATTTATGCTTTTATGCAACTTTGGTTGACATGTTGCTAGGCAACCAGAATTTGTTTGCACCAATTTAGACATTTTGTTTACAATTATTGAAAGAAACAGCTTCCAAATTATACCCATACAAATGTCTATAGCACACTAATATGTTATTATAATTGGTGAGCTTCGCAACCATTCATTTCAAGGCAGCCATACTGGCCATGACCTAACTGAATACACTGCATGCTGCAGCAAAATAAAGCAGCCACACAGAGACGGCTTATGTAGGACAAGCTAGAAGCTCTGTGTGGCCCATTTCCTACGCAGCTTGCCTGGCACATCTCTTCCTACTCCAGTGGGCGCTTCCTTGCAGGCAACCTCTCGCTGTACCAGTCCAGCTCAGTAACCCCAGGCATCAGCAGGCCATCCGAGCTGTGCGGGCTAAAAGCGAGGTGGACTCTTTAAAATGTTTGCTTATAAAATTCTCATTTGCACAACGTGAAAGGGTTTTGAGTTGCTGAACGGCTGATATCCTATGCACAGCAAGTGGTTCGGTTAAGTTTTACTAACACGTGAAGGTTTACATAATGGCAGAATTAATTAAACATTAAGGATCACCAACCCGCAGACCACAGCTCCATTATTGCTTACGGCTACATTCATGTGATCCCAGAAATGCGAATAAATCAATAGTCTGCAGGCCTTTCAAGCCTAATCAATACCGTGGCCATTCTCCCATGTGTGAATGAATAAGCATCTGATGAAGGCACATGGCCCAATTTGCTTAATCAAACAGTCCTGAGCTAAGCAATAAATACACACACCCATATTTTTTTAAAAGTTGACTGCCAAACCAGTGATCCCAAATAAATGAGTGCTTTATAAAAGCCATCTACAAACACAACTGTCAACAAACGCATTCTGAGTCCGATTAAATGCAGCCTACACTATTTTAGTAAAGCCGCCGGCCTTCTGGGAGGTGACTGGCAATGTTGAATACAATCAATGAGAATAGAGAAGATAAAAGGGTCTGTAGCTTCCATCTCCCATTTACACAAAACATTTTGGTTCATGCTCAAAGACAAAAGATAATGGGAATAAAAATACCATATAGAGTATATATGCTACCACATTACATTTAGAACCTACCATAATTTACAATTTTATTCATTGCATCTTAGCAACCTGGACAAAACCATTTGGGTCAAGTGAATAACATTTAACATATTTGAGGCCTGAGTGACTAGAGTCATGGATTATGTCCGGCTTCTGCCTGCAAATGGAGACCAGAGGCCAATCGATCCAAACAAGGAAGCGAGAATGCAAAACTTAAACATGACAATCAACCAAAAGGCCTCTCAGTGTAGCGAGGAAGAATGCAAGAGCAGGGAAGACATTAACCTCAAATGACAAGTGCCGTAAATAGACATTTTCTAATTATGATGAAAAAAAACCCACGCAGGGCAAAAAGGCCTTTCCAGCTCAGGAGCATGTGTCAGTTCTACGCATCGTCAATGGCAGCGTTCCTGCCCAAAGTGAGTGTTCCTGACTCAAGGCTCCTCCACCAAGAGGCAGGGAACCTCTCCATGCCCCTCCCCCACTCTCCATGCTCCATGTATCCCCCTCCTCATGGTGGCCAGACATGCAGCTTTGACACCTAATCTGCAGGGGTTTTTTTTAAGACAGGACATCTTGTGATATAACTATAGAGGCAAACATACATGGGGAAGGTGCAACAACAGTACAGCATCATCTGTTGCTGAGGAGACCGTGCAGATGGTTCAATAGGCTCAAAATGTAAATTGTAAACTGAATATAGATAACTTAACCTCAGATGATTAAAACCCATGTCACTTTAGAGGCAATACACTGTGCAAGTCAGTAAGGTTTGAGTTGTTTTTTGGAAAGTGTGTGGGTAAGGGGACTTTTCTCAAAACCTGGCAACACCCTACAGAGTGAAATGAAAGCAGATCTTCTTCAACTCCAACGCCAATTTAAGGCTGATAACTGATTATTCCCCTTCAACGCAATCACTATCTCGTCCAACATCAAACGATACGAACGAATCACGGGCTACAAATCTCGACGGCGTTGCAAAGATGCCCGAGAACTTTCCCGCTTATCACGCAATACCGCACCCATTTAATATACCAACGCCGATAAAGTCAGATGCCGCAAAGCGACTTAAAAATGTCGTGCACCGACACAAACGAGGTTAAAAACCGGTGTGGTCCGATTAATAATAGCTATGCGGCCCCAGCACGACATTTGCATTCGTTCATTTGGCCGAGACACGGCATTCTGAGCAAGCTCGTTTAATTACAGGCCCGGTCCCACTGGACCAACGTGGGGTTGCGTGTGCTGGAGACACCGGGCTGTTTCTAAATCAGGTGCGGGTGGGTGAGCCCTGGTTGGTGAACACGGGGCTAGTAAAGTGCCACTAGTGACATCCCACCGCATTACCCGCGACACTACGAGGCACGTCGGGATGCTGCGGTTTTCACATTAGTCACGTTTCCATTAACCGTTCAGATTAGGCAGCTGAACCGCAGATAGAAAATGAGGCTCATAATTTGGCCCAAAAAAAAAACACTTTTTAGGCAGAGACAAGAACACGTTTTTGATGACTACATGTAAACATTGTCACTCGTTTTTTTTTTCTCTTTTGTTCACTGTTCATCAACGTTTCGAAAATGAAAATGCGATGGTCTTTGGACAACAAATACATTTAAGCAATTACGAAGTCTCTGGTTCTCCAATTTAGTTGCCAATTAAGACAGAGGACGCTTGCGTTAAGTGACTGACCAATCAGCACGCGACGAGACCAGAGACCGACCAATCAGCTCGGGCTACCTGAGAGCCAGGCTACTTTAACGTGAAATGAGGAGAGTCCCACTCACACGCATGCGTAACGGAGAAGCTGTTGGAGGACTCCAGGTTGTCCACGTTGTAGTTGAGGTGGAAGGGCTTCTCCGTCACGTTCTGGTTGGTGTTGTAGAGCTGCACGGCGAAGCGGAAGGCGCTGTGCTCCTGCACGGCGGTGCGCATGAAGAGTCCGCCTGAGGAAGCGCGGACAAAAGCCCGTCAAGTCAACTCGCCGGGTTCCGCGTTACGGTCCGCATCAAACACTACTTCACTACTTGCTGCGGTTTTTTTTTATTATTGTTATAATATTTTTTTTTCAAGGAGAGCAAAATGAATGGAATTAGAAAGGAAGTGCGCGTAAAGATGACATATACATGTGCGAGTGACATAGTACGAAACACACACACACACCAACACACAAATCACAATAAAACCACCGACCTATGTTAATCTGGTTAGGAAATCCCGCGAAGGACCAGGAGAAGAACCAGGGCAAGACCAGGAGCGTCGCGACCGCACGGAGACCCATGTTTCCCCCGCCGCTGAATTCAACTCCTCGAACGAAAGTGAGACGGGAAAACCATGAACAGAGGAGCGAGGGAATGTTTTCTCTTCTCTCCTCTTCTCTTCTTCGTAAAATGGACAGAATGAAGCAAAACCAACAAAAAAAAAAAAAATGAACCAAAATAAAATCCGGTCTCAGGCTCCGCCACCCAGACGCGGAGACCCGTTCTCCCGGCTGCGGCGGGCGCTGTGAGTGCGGTTCACCCGGCAGCACCGGCAGGGGACGGTAGTCGAGCTGGAGCTGACGTCGGACTGCAACAGCATCCCAACAGCACCACCACTGCGGACTGGCGCGCGCGCGCAAAGAGCCCGGCGACACTCGACCGGGGGGGGGGGGGGGGGTCAAATTTCTACTAGCCAGTGGCCCCTTAGAATAACTGGGATGCGGGGTTTTGAATATGGTGAAAGGAAAATCGGTTTGCCGAGACCAGGAACATTTTTTACAGCATTTATCAGCAGTTACAGGGACAGTCCCCCCCCCCTCCCCTGGAGCAACTCAGGGTTAAGTGTCTTGCGCAGGGACGCAATGGTAGTAAGTGGGATTTGAACCTGGCTCTTCTGGTTCATAGGTGAGTGTGTTACCCACTAGGCCACCACCACCCACATCCCACAAGAGATGCCCTTTGGCCCGGCCGTCTAGCCATCACGACGCGGTCCATGTCAAAGACGCTCAAATCCTTATTTGCCTATATTTTTGTCTGCTTTCGTCGGTTTGAAGGACAAACTGTTGGGTTGCTGCCTAATATATCCCAGCCACTGGCAGACACCGCTGTAACGAGACAATCAACATTTTTATTTTTCCACCTCACCTGTCAGTGGTCACTTACAGATATAGCACGCACGGTATTCAAATGACAATGTATGCAGGGAGATGCTTCTTTCGAAAATACCCACTCCACCATGCATGTATACGTTCTTAAATAAGATGTAAAGGCAAGATGCTAGTCTGCAGATTGTTTTAATCATGCCATGTGAGAGGGAGGAGAGGAGAGCATGTTCAGTCTAGCAGATAAATCTTCTCACTTGAACTGACCTTGAGGATGCTTTTGCCCACATTCAGCACCCAGATATAATCACGGCAGCCATCAGCAGTCCTGCTCATTTTCTTATAATGGTGACCGGCCAAAATGAATTAGTAATGGAAATGGAAAACCATTCACATCGCAGTCGCTGTTATTGGACGCATTGGTCACAAAATTGCTTGCTTTCGTCATATTAGTCATGTAGTTCGACGCAGCGTCCCTCATTTGGGTTAAATACAGACCCTGGGCTGGTAGTAACCTAGTGAGTGACACACCCGCCTATGAACCAGAAGACCACCAAGTCACAGGTTCATCTCTGGGTCCACTTACAACCATCGTGTCCCTGAGCAAGAGGCTTGACCCTGAGTGTCTCCAGGGGGGACTGTCCCTGTCACTACTGATTGTAAGGCGCTCTGGAAGAGGGCGCCTGATAAGTGCAGCAAACGTAAATGTAAACGAATGCAGGTGACTGGCGATGGGAACTGCTCTAATTGGTAGAAGTGCATGCAGGAACACTGCCTTCCTTCCACCACCCACCAACAAAACTGAGCAGCGAAGGCACTTCAGACACGTGCAGGGAAAGGAGTCTGTCAGTTCAGCTCACACAAACGCAGACACACAGACCTGAGGTTTCATTTCTCACACCCTTCTCTGTCAGCAGCTGAGTGAACTTGGTGTTTCTGTTTCTGCTGCAGAGTTGCCAACGTGGCCTTGGGATCACATGGTTTCTGATCTGTCATTTTCCATCACCAGAGACAGTGAACTATCGATCCTCCCCCACGGCCACCCATCTCCGTAGCTGCTCCTGAAGAGTGCTGCAGGAAACGAGGAGAGCTGTGCATTATTCATCTGAGGGATTCTTTCCATGTTTCTTCCCTGACTGTGGGCAGCTCTGGGTTCAGATGGTGCATCTCTTGTCTGGGCTCCTATGTGGTCTCAGGGTGAGTCACACCAATCCATCTGATTCCACCAGCTACAGGTCCATCTGATCTACAAACCGTGATTTGATTAATTATCCAAGAATGAATTGTGATAGTCAGTGGTGCCGACTGGTCTAAAAATAAAAAAATCCTAAACGCCTGTGTTCCTAAAGCATTTCCAAGCAGAGAAAGCATCAAGGCAATGAGATGCACTGTTAAATAGTTTGTCTATTGCATGATTAAGTAGTGTATTTCATCATGCGTCCTTGATCTTTTTAAATCATACTATACTCCGCTCACCCTTTCTTTTACAGTTCAGCAACGTGACTTGCTACCCTATGTTATTCTCTGCTACAGGGAAATGTTGCCATTGTAAGCAGTTTCAGGACCATGGACCTAAATCATTATTTGCAGGACCATGGACAGCGCAGCAACTGGACGCTAGCGGGACTTAAAACGTCGTCCTCCCCCCCTGCAGGCTTGGTTTAGAACTGCAGGCGTGGATGTGGACTGCATGTCTGCATGTGGACACAGCTCTCTAGACTCAGAGCAGTATGGCCTGTCATGATGTCACAACAGCACCGAGCTGTTTACGACAGCCAGAAGCAGCCTGCGGTCCCCCTGAGGTCACTGTCACCGTCTCAGCCATCACAAATGAGGAGAAGTACAACGTCACAGAATCTAGCATACACATGCCAGTTGGAATGTGTTGCATTTTTAAATCATGTTGGCTGAGTTAAAGTGCACAGCGTGGCCTCACAACGCCACGTTTGTGAGTTTGAATCCTCGCTCAGACCTTGTTGTTTGCGTAGTGTGCATTCTCACCCAGGTTTCCTCCTACTGTCCAATGGCCATTGATGTGAATGTGTGAGTGAATGAGAATTTGTTCCCAACATTTTTTTTTTTTTTACAGCATTTATCAGACACCCTTATCCAGAGCGACTTACAATCAGTAGTTACAGGGACAGTCCCCCCCTGGAGCAACTTTTTAGGTTAAGTGTCTTGCTCAGGGACACTATGGTGGTAAGTGGGATTTGAACCTGGGTCTTCTTGTTCACAGGAAGGGTCTTACCCACTAGGCTACTACCACCCAATATGTCCATCTTAACCAAGAAATGAGAATAACTTGCAGAATAACTCACCTAATGTGCTTATTACAAATGGCTGAGTAACAGCAGCTTTGCATTCAGTCAGGCATTCTACCCACGCATTTTAAGATTTTCATGCAGCTTCATTTTGGGGAACACCCTGAGAATACAATTTCCTGCAGGATCCTTTTGCTGACTTTGATAACAGCTTTTGTGTGCTCCGCCAAATTTCGCGACCCCTATCAGTTCGGCCCGCTTGCAGGGAAGGGAATGGAGAGAGCCAGATTTATCGCAAGGTTTGTACACAGGCTGGCGGCTTGCACAAACACACACAAACCCAAACACAACGTGACCTCAAAAGATCTAGACTTCGGCGAAAGATTAGAGATTGATTACTGAGGTATTTCATTTTGATATCTCTTATGTGGAGAGGGGGTTCTGCTGTTATAACTGATCCTATCTTGAAATGGCCGCATATTTACTTTTAGCGCCCCAACATGAAGGCAATTTAATTGAAAGATCCAGACAAATGCCAATTTATGGATTAGGATTAGGATTATTGTAACACCAGTCATTATATCACCTGGTGCTGAGTGTCCACATGTTTTTTTTTCCCTGTGGATGTATATGTGTTGATTACCTTGTGTATGTATATTTTGACCAGTCCTCCCTCATGCCCCTCAGAGGCTGTGGTGGCCTGGCGGCAGAGGAAGCAGACTCATAATCTAAAGGTTCAAATCCTGAACCACTAAGGTGGTTAAGCAAGGTACCGTCCCCACACACTGCTCCCCGGGCCCCTTTCATGGCTGCCCACTGCTCACCAAAGGTGATGGGTTACATGCTGAGGATACATTTTGTGCAACACACTAGAAAACCACAAAGTCACAGGTTCAAACCGTTACTACTACCATTACTACCATTGTGTCCCCGAGCAAGACCCTTAACCTTGAGTGTCTCCATGGGACTGTCCCTGTAACTACTGAGTGGCTCTGGATATGGACGTCTAATAAATGTTGTAAATGTAGAAGTGTGCTGTGCTGCAGTGTATCACAATCACATGTCCCTGTCGGTCTACTCTGTAGATTTACTTTGTGTCCTGTTTTTCAGGCCATAGTGCCGTGTTTGTTATTTGTTCAGTAAACCCCTCGCTATTTCACATATGTCATGTTTCATGGCGTGACAATAATAAATGAAACAACACACATAAAGGATACAACAAATGTGTCCTTGCATCAGCAGAGGCATGTGTGGAGGAGCACGTTGGTGCAAGAATTTCCCTCCACGTTCAATAATTGACCATTAAGAGAAATTCCTGTTCGCCCTGTCATAACCTGCCACACCTGTCAAATTAGCAAAATACATTAATTAGTAGATAGCAGTAACATCTTGTCAAATTACTCAGACAGCTTCAGATTACATTCAAAATCTCTGTGTGGTTATTAGTATTTTTAATTGTAAAATGTAAGGGTAGCAAAGTATGAACAATGGCAGCACACCAAACATGATTAAATCAATTTTCAGCAATGGCAAACATGTGTAGTCGCAGCACTACAAAGGGCCCCTGGGAGGTTTTCCCATCCGTGTGCGGAAGGCAGGTGTTTGTTAGCGGCGGTAAAATGTTTCTAATCTCAGAAGCGAAAGAATGAGAAAATACAGTTTGACTTCGCGGCACCTCCGCAGGAGGCCCAGCACAATTTCACTTACACTCATGCTTCTCCATATGGCTGAGCAAATTACGGCCGCAGCCCTTTCTGGATGCTGGCCAAGCTGTGGGCCCACTGATGTCTGTGAAACCAACACACACACACACACACAGCATTTATACTGCACAGGATGGCACATCACCAATTACGTGACCAGGTTACCATTGGCTTGAGGATATGCCCATTTCCAAGCATTTCTGTGATTGGAGCAAGAATCTGAATGGGAAATTTTAAAATGAACAGTAATAAATACGTTTTGGTCCTAAGGGTGTGGCGAATGATTCAAATCCGAACACAGAATGTTACTTTTGCACACATGCAAACATGTTTCCCCCAATCTGACTCCCTCTCCCATCACAAGCCTGGGGGACCAAACTGGCCTATATACAGCCGACTTCCATTTGCTGTGTGAGCAGCGGAGTGGCCCCTCCCACTCTGGCTAATTAAGACTGCAGAGAAATCAGCAGCTCTCTCATCCCGCGCTACTTTCATCCTACTACATCGGGGGACCGGTGGCTGAGTGGACCCCTTGCGCGTTGGCTTTCGTTATCTAATTGCAGTATGAATAGCATCCAGGATGTTCAAAAGGTCTGGTTTTGGTGTGGGTCTTTTCCTTTTATTCATTTACTTTGGCAGAATAAAAAAAATGTGTGTGTGTGTGTGAATGCTCTCAAACAAGCAGTAAACTAGATTTGGCATGAGCTAATTATAAATGAAAAATCCGTTCATAATCACGACACTTCTCCGTAAACACACTTGGCGCTCCAGCTGTCGATCTGCATCACCACGGTAACACTGCACAGAGGCGAGCAGTGTGATGTGCCAGACGTGGCCCGCAGGGCCTGCTGGTAGGGGGCAGTCGGGCCACTGGAGCGGCACCCTTTTCATTACCCTCATGGCTAGAAGTCCATAACGATTACTTAATGACTCGCTGAGTTCGATGCCTCTTGAAACAATAAGCGATAACGCGCACCGCTGCTGGGAAAATAGCGGCTGGCTTTGGCAGAGACAGTGGGTTTTGTGTGAAAGTAATATAAATCGTTCTCAGTTTTCTGTGTAAACAAGTCTTAAGAGCATGCTTACCCATAATTAACTGAGCCCCCGAAGGCAAAGCCAGAAATACCTGCCATGTTGCTGCCTCAATACTCGTAATTTGTCAGAATCCATCTGCTTTGCCTATAAGCACTGACAAGTAAACTTTGCCTATAAGCACTGACAAGCAAAAATCATAGATTACACAAACAATAACACACTGTAGGGAAAAAATATTTGTTGAATGTTGCTGATGAAATTTAAATTTGCATGTAATATAAACAGGCCAGTCTGTCTGTTGGCCTAATCTGGTGAATATGAATTATGAAGGTATGCTGCAAGTATCTTAGCCCTTTGCGCCATTAACTTGTGATGCTGGACTAAATCTTTAACTCTCATAAACTTTATAGGGGAGTCTGTGTATTTAACATGTTCAAGGGCAGAAATGTGGGTGCTTGTCTGTTTTTTTTCTCTAAACGTGTACCAAAAGCATCTCCAGTGAAGACAGATCCAGGAGTTTATCTCCTTTAATTATTACCCAATTAAAGATGACAGCTTAACTTGCATATGGGCTGCTTCTTGTGGGATTACATTGGATTTGCGCACATTTGTGGTGATCTGGCTATTTAATGGAAGGTTTATGTGAAATATAATTAACTCCTACAGTTTTCCCTGCGGATGTTTACGTTTCACATTTCTGGGCATAATGCAAACAAAGAAAACTAATTATGGATTGTCGCATATGTGTACAACAAGCACTGTGTTTGAACCCTCCCTGCTCTGGGGATCTTCTGCTTCAGAGGGAAAAGTGGATTCAGGAGCCTTTATTCTAAAGCCTTGGAGGTTTGCAAAGGAGAACAGCGTGACGCTGCAAGAGCTTGAAAGGAGACGGTTCCAAGGAGAAGGCTCTTGTCCCTTTCACTGCTGAGAAATTATTTGGTGGAGGGTGAAGACACAGGTACAGGTGAAGGGGGCAAAAGTCTGTGGTTTGAGAGCAGTCAGACAAACATCTAGCGAGACCCTTGGCTTTCAAGTCAAGAGGGAAAGGTCACATTTTCGCTTTCCATCAATTTCCCATAAGTGTCCCTCTCTTATTCCATCATGGCATCTCTCTTTCTTTAACTTACATTCCAATTTCCTTCTGTGTATCAGCCTGTTTCTCCAAAAAAACACATTGTGTTTAGCTCTCGGTTGAATGGGGTACAATTTTCCACTAAGGTGACCCTGACACTGGGTGTCGCTCGGAGACAGTAGCAGCGGGTCTTACAATCTGCCTGATGTCAAATCCACTTCCTGTGACACATTCATTCACCCTCTGATAATCTAAACGTGTCAGAGCGTGTGTCGGATCTTCATTCTCCAAAACAAGTTCCCACATGCACCATTCATTTAAGATACATTATTTTATTATAAATAATCTTCAGAAAATCATTAATAGAATCATCTACACTAAAAAAGGAGTCTGTAGTTAAAATCCACTCACTGCGTGGAACAGCTTCTCAGGGAACACTAAATATTTTTACATCATTTATATGTATATGTAATGTATATTCATATTTGTTGCACTAAAGCTTTTGTATATATTGATGTTTGCTAACATTACTGTTTCTTGTCATTACTTTTATTTTTCCTACTTAAGTGATCTATTATGTCTTATTGGTTACGATGTTACATTGTTTTCTGAATATAATAATGAACTAAAACTTGAAGACAATCTACACATAGTAGGAATACATATAGGACTACACATAGCACATCAGGATAAATACATGTAAAAATGTATTGAAAATTAAGGGATTGTGCAATACATGATTAATGCTTTACAATTAAACACAATTAGAGCTTCATGTTTACCTATTGTAATTATGAAAGAAATTGTGCATTACCTGCCTACCAGCTGTAATAGAACAAAAATATGCTTTGGTGTGGATTCAGCTGCATAAAGAACTTTTTAAAGTGTGGGTGGAGTAAGGCAGGTGACAAAGGTCTGTTTCACTAATCACATTTCATTAATAGAATCCAGATAGTGTGAATAATAATTCCAGATTAGGACTTCTGATAGTTCAGCCATAATTAAAATTCTCTGCTCCCGAAATGAGTTCTCATTTCACAGATAAAGGTAAGCAGAGAATTTATATTTCTAGGCTTTATCCCGCACAGTGGAACTTGACTGGTTACCATGGAGAGCTGAATCGTGGACAGAGTGAGTGGGTGTCTGTGTGTGTGTTTAGTGTGTTATTGTGTGTGTGTTGGCATGTAGGTGTCCTCGGGACATGAGTCAGTATTTAAAGTAACAGTCACTTTGGCCAGTGAGGCTTTCTTCTCTTTTGCCCACCAGACCCATTGTGTGAAGGGTCGCCGTAGTGAAAAGAGAGTGCAGCATGCTGGGGAAGAAATGACGGAGGAAAAAGAAAGAAAGAACGTACCCCTTCCCTTCCCTCGAGAAGCTGTTTTTACATGTCGTTAACTCAGACAGGCCCATAAAGCAGTGTGGCTCGGCGCTGGCTCTTAGCTCTGTGCCAATTTCACGTTTGGCTACTGCTCAGCTCCTGCATTATGAACGAGGCGCATGCTTACAGATATACAGCTCCGCTCATGGATCTAATGGCAGACATGGCTTTAGGGGATGTTTTGCTGTGCTTTATGAATGGGGAATAGATGGTTTGGGTATGGTCTCTGTCACTCTCACTGTTCCTCTGCAGTGCTTGAATAATTTATATATTGTAAGTTCATTTGGTCATTGTCATGGGAACCATTTTAGTTGTTTTTTTTTTTTGCTATTTCAGTCGGATGTTGTTCCTGTAGAAATGTCCCAAGGTAAATGTGAAAACAACGCTGCTGTCTGTCTGACACCTTTATGCAACAGTGATGTAAGACTTTGGTGCAAAAGAGTCTGTTCCAAAATATACAATATTTGAGCAACCAGGGATTAATATGATCCTGAGAAAAATATATTTTGTATGAAAATGTCCCATTTGAATTGAACGGAATTTATGTGCATGAACTAAGGTGTCTTATAGTTGTTGCTGTGATTGGATGAAAGTCCCTGCAGAACTTTGATAGAAGGCTAAATTAATCAAAGCAGGGTCAGTTCAGTACACCTGATCGTCCTGTAACCTTAGCACCAGAATGTCCTCTAAACAGCCCCATCCCTGCCAGGAAACATCAGGCACCTCTGTCATCCAGGAGACAAAACTGGAGGCCAGCCGAGGACAGACCAAGCATTCAGCAACCGTTCGTCCTCTAAAACAGCCCCTGGCAAAACAAATCACTCGTTCTTGTAAGTGCTAACCTTCTCCGCCCAGTCAGCATTTTCCACTCCGCATCTGGGTTTGCCGAGGGATCTTTATGACAGCATAAGCACCCGGTACATCAAACTGCCCTTGTGTTCGTTTTTATGTAGCGTGGGTAAGTGAAAAAAAAATCTGTTGTTAAGTGTGTTACCTGAAACAAACCTGACAAAAATGTCACAAATTTCAGAATTTGTTCTAACACAAAGTCAAAGTCAACTCTGTCTTGGAGGACTGCAGAGTTCTTGTTGGCCAACTGTCCCCTGGTGCAATCATTTTGTGACATTTAGACCCTCAGGGTTTTTTGAACAAACTTTCTGGATTTGTGAACAATCTGCAGAGCTAAGGACCAAAGGGGATGGTGAAGTGGCCCAGCAATACAGCCTGGAATAAAGTGTACTGAGTGCCCGTATGAAACGCTGAACTCTTTTCATCAGGGTGAAGGCTACACAGCGGGGGATGCACTCCTATTTTCATTGTTTATTGGTAAAAACGTCCTGCAGTCTTGTCCACCAGCTGTCCTGCTGGAGATTAAGGGACATATTTTCAAGTGGGGAGTGAAGGAAGTTCGGAAGATATCAGTCATTCTTATGCTTTCATCTGTACTCCTCTCTCATCAAAGTTCATCATCGGTTTTTCAGAAATAATTGCAATCAAACAATAAAGGGCCGTGTGGGCAGTTAGTTCTTGCTCTGTAAATGCATGACATTAGCCAACACTCCCCACGCGCTATGTCTTATATGGCATGGTTTAAATACAGCCCTCAGTTTCCATGGTGCATTGTTCATGCCAGATCTTGACGCATCCATCAAATCAGGAGTACAGATTGCAGTTGGTCTCCAGGACAGTTTAAATTAAGGGGTTGTTACAAACATTCAAATTAAACTTTTTTTTTTAAACATTCAAATTGAACAGCATTAATAACTTATCTTTTTGCACCAACCCTGTCATTGACCAGGCTTCCATGCATTTCTATGTGAATTGGGAAGCCATATTGCACCAAAAGTCACTGTGTAAGCTACTGTGGCCTTCAGTATCTTGAGGAACTGCTTCCTGCAGGTGATGCTGCTTGACACCTCCGGCACACAAAGCCCTTCTGCAATGCAACATCTCTAAATGGAGAGCATTGCTGAAGATCGGTAATGGCATCAGGCCAAGACCTACACATACATTAAAAGCACTTGAAACACCAGCAGCTGTGTGTGGGCTCCTGCTGAGGCACTGAACTGTGTATAATCATGTATGCAGAACCATAATTCAATATACGGCCACATTTCAAAGCATGAAAGCAACCATAGCAGGATCTCTTCTTAAGAAGAAAAACAACAACAATTTATTTCTTATATAGGCCATAATCACATACAGTATGTCTCAATGACACCCCCCACACTTGACCCTTCTGCACAAAAGCAAAAACTCCACACAGAAAAAAAGAAAGGAAGAAACCTTGGGAAGGCGTGATACAGAGAGGGACCCCCTTCCAGGGTAGAGTGAGCCTGCAAATGGTGTCAGTGCAGCGTTTGTGATGGTTTGTCCAATAATAAAAAAAATAATTCCTACAGTTGTAGGGTTGGAGAAGTCCAGAGTGTAGTCCAGTGTCATGCATGGTCTACGTTACGTGTCCATTATGATGTTACTGGTCCATTTGAAGATCCCTGAAGCTGTAGTTTGGTAAGAAACTACTCTGTAAGATCACCTGTGGTTCTATTCTGAACCATTTTGACTTTCACTATTGTTTTCTTATTTGTAATGTTATTTGAAAAGACCATAACCTGCACACTCAATAGCACTCAATAACACATAAAAACTGTTTTGGAAGAAGAGAGTAGGGCCAGAATGGTGCCTGGTGTGCATGGCCTAACACCTTCAAGGTCATGAGTTTGAATCTGGGCTCCTGCATTGTGTGTGCAGGTTGTACACTCTGCACATGAAACCAAAGAAAATCAGGGTCCTGTTTTCCTCCCAGGCAAGCCATAGGTGTGAGTGTGTGTGTGAATGGTGTCAGCGATGTGTGTGTACTGTGGTGGGCTGACACCCCGCCCTGCATTGCATGTCCTGGGATGGGCTCCGGATCTGAATTCAGCAGTAATGGACAGTAAATGAGTTGACCGTATTTTATGATTGCTTACAATTTGCAACTTCTTTTATTATTGTTGCTGTTGTTGTTATCATCATGACACATCTAAAGACCTTTCTCAAGAGGCAAAGTTTAAACTTGGTTGAATGAGACCCACTGAATGCCCTGAACTCGGTGCAGTTGAACTGGAGAAGAACTGCAGTACACGAGCAGTCCACCAGGTGTCAGGTTTTGATAAGCTGTGAGCAGTCCGGCAGTTTGTCTTTATCGCTGTAATACTCGAAAAAGCACATCATGAAAATGAAAGGCAGCTGTTTTAAATCATTACTCATGGCTTTGGATAGCTTTTAGTATCTCGGGATACAGTTTTACAATTTTCTACCAATCGACATATACAATTATGTATAAAAAAGCTGAACATACATAAACATTAAATCAAAAACATATTGAAAGTATTGAAATGATACATTTCAAATATTAAGTAATTATAACCCATGGCATTAACATTTCCACCAAAGTGTATAGAGCGTCCCAAAGTAGATGAGTAGGACGACTCAAGTGTCATCCTAGGTTAGGCAACCTGAAGTAACTGTCAGATATCGCTGAAGAATAAAATCAACATTACCACAAATTACTCAAATATTTCAATAATAATTATTTTAAAATTCTATTTGTAATTAAAAATGTTTACAGACATAGATTCGTAGCACCACTTAAACCGCCATTGCACATAATATAGGGGTGTGTTAATTGACTATAGCAACGTATATATTATATCGATGTAATATAACATTACATCAAATGTGGAAGCATACTGCAAAAAAATGGTCATGCCAGATAACATTCATTTCATTTCTGCTGGTCTTGCTTTTGGCCTGAGTCAGAGTGGCAAGAATTCAATTAATCATGATTGTGCTACAATAAAAGGCATTTCCACAGCAGCATGTCTCAGTTACAGTCCAACAGTATGAACGTGTCTAAATGTAAATTTTAAGAGGTCTGATTTGGCCTCCAGTCGCCCACTGATAGTCCTCCATTCAGGTCCTCATCAGTGTCCAGAGTGGACAACATGGCCAGTAAGGTTCAGTGCGGAGCTGCCTGCTTAATCCGTAGCCTGTAAATACTGGCACTCCTGCAGCTTCTGTGCCTGGGTCAACATCCTCAGCAGACTGTTCTCCCGCTCCAGGTTCACGTTTCTCTCTGAGAGCTCCCGTACTTGCTTCTTCAACACCTCCACCTCTTCACGCACCGCAAACATCACATGGCTCTTGACAAGGTCCTGAGAAGCCAGCAAAGACACCGGAATTTTACCCCAAAAAGTTGACCCTTCACACACACAGAAATCCCAAAATACTCACAATGGCTTCGTCAATTTTGTTGTCTACAGCAACAACGCTGCATCCAGAAGCACTGCAAACAGAAAGAAAGAATTGCGTGAGCATATGCAATTTGTCACAATGGAAAACGCATGCTTGTAGAAACAGATGAATATAATTATTTAGATCTTGTAAACTACATTAGCAGATTGTTGCACTGATTAAAAAAAAAAAAAACACAACAACAACAACAACGATATGGTCAAAGTTGTCATTTGTATTCGGTGTCTCGCAGTTATGGAAAAAGGATAAACGGGAAGTATTATTATTTTATTTCTTTTCTTAACCATTTGGAGCCAGTGCTGCCATACATTTTTCTTAAAAAAAAAAAAAAACCAGCACCGCCGGCTTCTCGCCCAGTGAAGAGCAGACCGAGTGGCTGGAACCGGATGAAACTCGTCTGAGCCGAGGCGGCTAGAACAATATAGCGCCTGTACAGTAACGTCCGCTCACACACCTAAACGCCCATTGTGCGCGACTCGCTAACTACGGTCAAATGGGCCAGAACGCTTCCGTGCTCTCGCTACATTTGCGTGCGGCTGGTTACCTGTTGTCCATCTTAACTGAGACCACGTCCCCCTCCAGCAAGGACGAAAAGAAAGAAATGGAGAAGTTGTGGAGCTGGTAAACTCCAACCTCCACAGACGTCCCGAACATCTTGCAACGCCGCCGTTCCTACATCCTCCTGCTGCCGCCGCCGCGGTGAAAGCAGACCGGCGTCCGAGCTGTGCTACTTCTCTAACGGGCAGTAAACACGGTGCGTACGGGGCGGTCGGCGCTGTAAACAGCTCGTCGCTTTATACGGACTTGGGCGTGACGTCACACGTCCCAGTAAGGAATCCCCGCTCTCCTCACTTTAGACCCGAAGGCGAGTGAGGGTTACTTGGTGTTGCCAGGTCTGCGCGATTCAGGCGAACGAAACCGGACAATTAAAAAAACAAGACAAGAAACCCGATTGGGTTTCAGGACATTGTCTGGTATTATTTGATTCAATTAGAAATATTTAGAATGTAGAATTAAGATATCTAATTCAAACTCCATCCACGCACAAAAGAATGATAACAACAGAAACTGCTTTTCTTTCTTTATAATTCTTGAAATCCAGACCATGGTTTTTATTCAGTCATCAAGTTTAGTAGACGATCCATGATTCTACATGTTATTGCATTTAAGGCTATTCTTTATAAACAAAGAAGCATTGTCTACAAGTACACTTTTTTTGCTGGCTTGTTTTTCAAACCAACACCTGGCAACAACGTCTGAACCGCATCAGCATGTTTTGATTCAGGGCAGAATTTCATGTCAAAGGTGGGGAGTCCGAAAATTACACTTACTATCTTAACAGTTTTAGCCCATTTATTCATATATATATATTATTTTAAGTGCATAAAAGACAAACGTGTATTTAAAGAAAGCACAAGCCAAATATCAAACAGTGCAGGACAAACGGTGAAATGTTTTTTTTTTTACATTTATCTATTTGCATTAAATGAAGAAACCACAAAACAACATACAACGTGAAGATATTACATGGAATCAAATTAATATGTTTAAGAAGAGAATAATTTCATTAAATATTTCTTAGCTTTTGTCCAATCAGATATAACCCATGACCAACAACAGTGGGCACTTGCTTTGGGAGCGTGTAGTTACATTTAAAACATTTACAAGTTTGCATACAACCTGAATGATATCTTGTGGAAAACATGTGATTTTGAGATAATCTCAGTTTCGTTTAGGTATTCACTGAGGTCTGGTATACTGCAACCAACTGAATATCCTCATCCTACCATTTCAGCTTGCATGTGTAAAGCCTACTGTGGCAAAGTTTGGTTGCCTATGCTGAGATACACGTGGCACACTTCGTAGTTACAGGAACGAAAAAAAATATATTTTCATAGTAGTACCATATTTGGTTTCTGCAAATATATACCAAATGCCTTGAGACATCGACAATTGTCTGGACATATCTCGTAGCAGTGTATTCATTGTTCGGTTCGTCTTTGTGTTCTTACCAGACTTCATGATCTGGCCAATAACAGAATAACTAAGTAACAATTTACTAATTTTATCGAGACGTCATTTAAACACAGGTCTTGTCATTGTTGCCTGGATCCAGCGACGAAAGGGTGAGGGCGCGAGTGCGCATGTGCGCCACGCAGGCGCTCATTGGTGTAACGCGTGGCGCGGACGCGCGTTTGAGTTTGAAAGCTCAGCTGCCCCTTGACCTCGCCGGCCTCGCCGCGCGGCGTTTCTGAACATCTTCAGTAGTTTGGCCGCGAACGTTCTGTCGGTGGTCGCAGCGATGGAGCATCCCGGAACGGGGACGAGTCCGCGGGTCGAGGAGGTGGCGGCAAAGTTGGAGAAGTGAGTGTCTCCGACGTTCGTGTTCGTTTAGCTTCATCAGTTAGCCTGCTACTCGCTTCCCTTGATCAAACACTGAAGCTGTCCTAAATACTTTGTCAGCGATGAATGCAAAAGCTGCGTGCAATTTATATAAAGTGTAATATAACATCTAAATGCAATTTAGCTATAGTTAAAAACGAAAGTAAAGCATTTTTATTGATAATGTAAGCCTTTTATTGTGGCCAGGGATGTACGTAGTTCTTAGCTTTGCTTAACTTAAGTTATTATATGGTGCGTGTGTAAAGGAGATTTTATTTAAAAATGTCATTTGAAAGTGCAGATTTCTATTGTTTTATTGAAATCAATTTTTTTTAACTCTCTAGGTCTTTGTCTCTTGATACAAACCAAATGGATGCTTATCAAAGGTAAGATATGTGATTTAAAGATATAGAAAATCATATTTTGTGTGTGCATGCAATGAGTGTACATAATATTTTGATGAACATGGTTATGTTTTTGAGTAATGTGTTTTTGTTTTCTTTAAATCACTGTTCTTGTGTAGTACTATCCATAGTTTACTGCTGATGTCTGATCAAATTGTGGAATAGTCATTAGTAAATGTAAATTAATGTCATGCTTGTTGCTAAAACGTATTCTGACTTATGTATTTAGATACATTAGGGAGGGCAAAGATGCTGCCAGGCAAGGCAATATGACCAGGTCCCTGGAACTGTTCGAGAAGGCTTATGCCATCCAGCCCAGTGAAAAACTCAATGGACGATTACAAAGACTTCAGGAAGTCATCAGAGATATGGCAGCCGAGGGTTCTGTCAGTGATGAGGAGGAGTTTGTCAACGTTAACAACAGTGGCCTCATGCTCTTCAAAGAGCTTTATGATAAACTGTATGAACACCAGAAAGAAGGCGTCGCTTTTTTGTATCGACTCTACAAGGAAGGCAAGAAGGGAGGGATTCTGGCTGATGACATGGGCTTGGGGAAAACAATCCAGGTGATCTCATTCTTGTCTGGTATGTACGATGCTGAACTGGTCAACCACTGCCTGCTGATCATGCCCACCTCTCTCATCAAGAACTGGGTGAGAGAATTTGCCATGTGGACTCCAGGAATGAGGGTTAAAGAATTCCATGGCACAAGCAAAGCAGAACGCAACAGAAACCTGGAGAGGATTCAACGGAGGGGTGGCGTTATCATCACCACCTATCAAATGCTGATTAACAATTGGGAGCTGCTGTCCACATACGAAGGCCGAGAGTTCTGTTGGGACTATGTCATTTTGGATGAAGCACACAAGATCAAGAGTTCATCAACTAAAACTGCAAAAAGTGCCCACTCCATACAGGCCAAACACCGACTACTGCTCACTGGCACGCCTGTGCAAAACAACTTGCGAGAGATGTGGGCTCTGTTTGACTTTGCCTGCCAAGGCTCATTGCTTGGTACCTCCAAAACCTTCAAAACCGAGTATGAGAACCCAATCACCAGAGCCCGTGAGAAGGATGCTACTGCTGGAGAGAAAGCTCTAGGCCTGAAGATTTCAGAGAACCTAATGAACCTTATCAACCCTTATTTTCTAAGGAGAACCAAGGCTGAGGTCCAGATAAAGAAGCAAAACAGCAAAAAGCCTTCAGAAGAGGAAAACCTGGAGCAGGAGGACAAAGAAAATGCATCACCAAGTGCAGGTAAAGGAACAGAGATGCCGTCGCTCACGCGAAAGAATGACCTCATCGTGTGGACTTACCTGAGTTCAATACAGGAAGACATCTATAAGCAGTTCATCTCACTGGAGCACATCAAAGAGCTGCTGATGACCACAAAGTCGCCCCTGGCTGAGCTGAACGTGCTGAAAAAGCTGTGCGACCACCCAAGGCTCCTGTCTGCTAGAGCAGTCAGCCAGCTGGGTCTGGAGGAGGGAGCCGGCAGTCAGGAGCAGGAGGACGAAAATGAGTCTGCAGCCAGTCGGATTGAAAATATCGCTGATGAGACCCTGATATCAGAGTCGGGCAAGCTGATGTTTCTCATGGAGCTCCTGCAGCGCCTCCGGGAGGAAGGGAGGCGCACTCTGGTGTTCTCTCGGTCCAGGAAAATGCTGGACATTATTGAACGCCTTCTGCTCAACAAGGACTTCAAGGTCTTGAGGATTGATGGCACTGTGACTCACCTCTCTGAGAGGGAGAAGCGCATCGCTATGTTCCAGACGAGTAAATGCTACTCCGTGTTCCTCTTGACCACGCAGGTGGGAGGGGTTGGCCTTACGTTAACTGCAGCGAATAGGGTGGTCATTTACGACCCGAGCTGGAACCCTGCAACTGATGCCCAGGCAGTAGACCGCGCTTATCGCATTGGGCAAATGGAAAACGTGATCATATACAGACTCATCACCTGCGGCACTGTGGAGGAAAAGATCTATCGCCGGCAGGTAAGCAAACCTGAATGAACTGGTGGTTTCCTATGGTGAAATTATAATCTATAGTGAAAATCAGATGTTTTTTTTTTTATGAAATTTTCAGAATATTACATATTAGTATGTTAAATTGGACCTCGTTTTTCTCCTCTTTATACACTAAACAAAAATATAAACACAACTCTTCTGTTTTTGCTCCCATTTTTCGTGACCTACACCAAATACCCATTACTCTCAAATATTGTTCACAAATCGGTCTAAATCTGTGTTTTTGAGCACTTCTACTTTGCCAAGACAATCCATCCCACCTCACAGGGGAGGCATATCAAGGTGCTGAATAGACAGCACGAATATTGCACAGGTCTGCATTGGAGAAATATTTGAGAGTAATGGGCCTCTTGTGTATGTAGAAAATGTTTCAGATCTTTGTGTTCAGCTCATGAAAAATGGGAGCAAAGACAAAAGTATTTTTGTTTAGTGTCTATGGTGGTGACATCAGTTACTAAAGGTAAAAAAATTTTTTAAAAAAATTCTCAACACTTCCAGGCCCTGGAAAAAAACACATGAATATACTGAAATTATACTATTACTGGGGGAGTTAATGCTAATTTGAATGCTAGCTTTTCATAATTGTTTAATTCTGTATTATACCTCAGGTCTTCAAAGACTCGCTCATTCGTCAGACCACGGGGGACAAGAAAAACCCCTTCCGATACTTCAGTAAACAGGAGCTGAAGGAGCTTTTCAAGCTTGAAGACACACGCTCATCGTCCACCCAGCTGCAGCTGCAGACTTTGCACTCCCATCAGCGCCGCTCTGATAGCCATCTTGATGAACACATTGCCCACCTCCACACCATGTACATGTTTGGCATCTCGGACCACGACCTCATGTTCTCTCACGAAATCGACGCAGATGAGGACCACCCAGAGGACCAGGAGGCTCACCACTACATTGAGAACCGTGTGCTCAAAGCACAGGAGCTCATGAAGGCGGAGTCTGAGCTACACGGGCAACTGTTAGAAAGCATTGCTCAGAACACAGAGCCAGCGTGGCTGAGGACATCAGGCCAACGAGGTTCTAAAGGCCCAAGCCAGCACACCCCCCTGCAAGAAAAACATCAGCCCCAGGCTCTCGACTCTTCGCCTGCTGTAGTGGATCTCACGCAATCGGGCTCCAGCGCTCTGGAAGAGTCGCAGGATGATCGTAATGCCGATGAAAAAAGAGGCCAGGACGTTAATGTTAGTGACTGTGTGATCGATCAGAGCTCAGAAGCCATGAATGTTTCCCTGGAAAAGCAAAGTGCTGCAGAAATGGAGGTGAAGCCGACCGATGGGTCCATTGTAGAGTTGGACTCGAATGACTACAACCCTGCTGCCGTTACAGATTCAACAACCAAGGAACCCGAGACGGTTGTTTTAGATGATAGCGTTTCTTCATATACGTCAGCCAAATTGGTGTTCCCGAAGCTAGAAAATCTGTCACTTCATGAAGACTCACCAGTTAAAGAAAGCCCTGTAGCTGAATCCGTCAAAAAGTCACGACACTCTATCCTGCAAATGTCAAACATGAGCTCCAAGGCAGCAGCGGATTCACCATCACAACTGGCTACGGAAGGCGACTCGTTTCAGGGGAACTTCAACTTGCAGCTTGAGGACAGCGAAACGGACATGTTCTCAGATGAGGAGGCGGCGGAGGTTTCTGCAGAATTCCAGCTTCATATGGATGCGGCTCCAGGAGAGGAGAGGCTTGATCAGAATGGAGGCAGAGCTAGCAGGTCACTTAAGCAGGCACCTGGCATGGAAGCTCAGCAAGGTGATTCGCCCTTATTTTCCTGCAGGAAGAAGAAAGCCCAAGTCCTCTATGACAGCGATAGAGAGGAGAACTCTGAAGCAGAGGAGCAAGAGAAGACTTATTTTGCCAGCAGTCCATTAGCCGCATCCTTCAAAGACCTGGGGTCCTCTACCCCCAAGACGAACAGATCTGTAAGTCTCTCTGAAATGGCAAGGCGCAGGAGGAGTTTAGGAAATACGTCTGTGGCGTCCAGACGCTCTTTTGTTGAATCTGTGATTGAGGAGGTGGAGGACATGGAAGAGGAGGTGGAAGCAGCACAAAGCGTGTCTCAGGATGACATGATTGAGCTGGAAGAGGAGAACGGACTAAATAGTGATGCTGGGTTGAACATGGAGAAGCTGATTGAGGAGCCCAATGGAGTGACTGTGAACACAGAAAATGATGACGAGGGGGAGGTGTTGATGCAAAGTGAATTCCTGGAGGACATGAGTGAGGCAGAGGATGTGGAAGAGTCTCTGATGGAGGAAGAGGAGCCAAGTGGAGAGACGTTGAACACTGAAAACGATGAGAGCGAACTGATGACTGCAGACCAGTCGGAGTTTGTAGAGGCTGAGGGAGAAGAGGAGGAAGAAAGTCGCTTAGAAGAATCCTCAGGCAACGTAGAATTAGCCTCCAGTGAAATGTTG